>NC_041394.2:324270480-324573480 GCF_900747795.2 Erpetoichthys calabaricus
ATTTTTTTTAATTATAATTTTTGTGCTTTTGATAGATATAGCTAAATAGAGACAAATCCTAAGGTACCTATTGTGCTTTTATTTCCCTGCGAAAAAGTCAAAAATTCAAATCTTTACATATATAAATTCATCAATTATATATTGTAACTTTTAAGATGCGGAATCACGGTGGCACAGTAATTAGAGTAGCTGCTTCACGGCTTGAGGGTACTACATTCAAATTTGGGCCAGGTCACTTTCTGTGTGCAGTTTTCATGTATCCACTGTAACATTATGACTTTACCTCATAAGTGTTCTAGCGTGTCTCCAAAAACGTGTGTGATGTGTTGAAGGGTGATCCTAAATTGGCTCTGTGTAGGTGTGCGTGAGCTAAGTGATGGACTGGTGTTCCTCCAAACCAGTGGTGTAACACAGAACTCGTGGCCAACCCCCGCAATAATGAAAGTGGGAATGCCTCCATGACAATGCATTTACAATAGAATCCAGATTTAGCATTTCCATATTTAGGATTTTCACACATTTAATGTTATTTGGATGCTTTTGTTGTTGACATAAAGCTCTTGTCCGAAGAAGTGTGAGTCTTTTAAGGCTATGCTCACATGATAGCTAAAGTGATTTGATTCCGGTTTTCTCTATCTGGATTTTTGCCTGGTATCTGTTTTTTCTTGACTGCTGTAACACCACACATGGCGGGCATTCTGGCCAAGATGGGGCAAGAGTCCTTACCTGAATAGGAGGCCAGTCCTTCAGAGGCAAGACAACGAAGGCGAGGATAATTCTGCCTCAGCATGAGATGAAATTACAGACGTGGGTACACTGGCATCCCGGCAGGGTTGGATCAAGGAACAATAAGTGGTCGGGAGGTCAGCATTATGCAAGGACAGGGGGAGACAATGTCTCAGGAGAATGTAATCCACTGCTACATGAGGTGGTAGCATCCTAGGGCAACGCTACCTGTGTGGAATTGTAGTCCTATGGGGCAGCCTTGTTGGGTACTGTGGGTGCTGCTAGTGGGTGCGGCAGGGATCCACGATCCCTACTTTGAAGGGCTTCAATTTGTCCCAGAAGTAGTTCCAGTGAGCTATACCCTAGCACAGGAAGTACTTCTGGATCCAAGATAAATGAAGCCGCTCTTCCTCATCCAGGCGAGTTGGAATTGGGTGGAAGAAGGGAAAGAGAAAGAGAGAAGAAGAGAAGACATGCATTACTTGTGATTTCAAAGCATTTTTTGTAAGGTTATTTATACCAATAAACCTCTTTATTATACCGGGACTTGTGTCTGGGGTTTAGGGTGCTTCAGTGCCACATAGTGGTCATGCTTATAAGATAAATTTTGCAACTGATCCACATCAATCAAGCACTTTATTGTCATTGTGTAACACAACGAAATTACTTTTTGTGACAGCCCCAAGGTGCAAGAAAATCAAATAATTCCAAATATGTCGTATACTATGTTAAGTGATCAAGTAACCAGAACAAATTATTATTGCTCAAAGTGCAGCAGCATAAATTGTTATTGCACCTGTTAATGAATAGTACATTACATAGTAGATGTTCAATTGAAAATGATCTCAGACTGAGGAAATTCAGTGTTCAGAAAGTTTATGGCAGATGGGAAAAAGCTATTTTTTAGTTTGTTTGTGCATACGCGGATTAACCTAAAGCGTCTGCCTGACGGGAGGAGCTCAAACAAAGAATTTCCAGGATGAGTTTTGTCCTTGAGAATGTTTTTGGCCCTTCTCACACAGCGAGTCTTATACAAGATTTCGAGTGATGGCAGTCCCAGTAATGGCCTCTGCTGTTTTTATGACACTCTGCAGGGCTTCTTTAGCAGCCTTGGTGCAGCTGTTGTACCAGGACATCATGCAGTTAGTTATGATGCCCTTTATAGTGCATCTACAGAAATTAACCAGCAGCTTCTTAGGGAGGTCAGCTCTCCTTAGCTTCCTGAGAAAATAGAGGCGTTGTTGTGCTTTGTCTATTATAGCCAATTGTTGTCAGCCCAGGACAGGTCCTCTGAGATGGTGATCTCTCCACAGCATCTGCATTGATTGTTATCGGACTGTGATTGGCCTTTTAGTGGTCCTAAAGTCCAGAATAACTTTTTGGTGTTGAACCATACTGTCAGATTCTGAACCTCTTCCCTATATGCAACTTCATTGTTGTCTGTTACAAGCCCAATGACAGTCGTATCATCTGCGAATTTAACAATAATGTTTGATTGGTGGATGGATTGACAGTCATGGGTGAAGAGTGCATATAGAAGGGGACTTAGTGCACATCCTTGCGGCACACCAGTATTAAGGGTAAGGGTGGAGAATGTGTGTTTGCCCATCCTGACAGACTGGGGGCGGTTGGTGAGAAAATCCAGTAACCAGTTGCATATGGACGGAGCAAGTTCTAGTGCATAGAGTTTTTGGATCAGCTGGTTAGGTATGATGGTATTCAATGCAAAGCTGTAGTCAATGAAGAGCATCTTGACATAGGTGTTGGGCTTTTCCAGGTGTGATAGGGCAGCATGTAGAGCCACACAGATGGTGTCCTCAGTTGATCTGTTTGACCGATAGGCAAACTAGTGTTGGTCTAGATCAGCTTGGATGGAGGCTTTGATGTGAGTGATTACCAGTCGTTCTAAGCACTTTGCGATTACAGGGGTGAGAGCGACTGGTCGATAGTCATTAAAACAGGTTATCCTTGGTTTTTTGAGAACAGGTACAATGGTTGTGGATTTCAGGCACAAGGAGACTACACCTGAGGAGAGAGATTGAATATGTGTTGTGAGGGATGGCCAGCCATTTACCCTGGCCAATACCCCCAGGCCGCTAGATGGAGCCCTCCCTGTAGCATGGAAGTGCCCCGAAGACCAGCAGGGAATTATGGACAATGGAGTTTTTATTCCCAACCCTGCTGGACACTGTGGGGCCCACCAGAGGACGCTGCAGGGAGGCTCAAAGACTCTTACGTGCCCTATAACCCGGAAGTGCGTCATGATCACATGACAAGAAACGACGTGCTTCCGGGTTGAGGAAAAGAACTTTTACCCTGACCCGGAAGTCATAAGGACTTGTGGATTGTTGGACAGGAACACCTCCGGGTCAGGGAATATAAAAGGACCATGGGAAAGCCCAGACGTTGAGCTGAGTTGGGAGGCAGGGTGGCTAAGCATCTGGGAGTGGAGGATTGAGTATTGTTTATTGTATTAATTATTGATTGGTTATTGGGTATAGTGGAGTGGTGGTGCTTTGTGCACTTCATTATTATAATAAATAGTCATCTTTGGACTTTTACCTGGTGTCTGATGTGTGGTCTGAAGGTTCAAGGGGTCACGGAGACCTTAAACTGTCACAGTGTGTAAATACCTCTGCTAATTGGTCAGCACAGGCCTGGAGCACACGTCCTTGCACATTATCAGGACCTGCTGCCTTCCTTGTATTGATGTTTTTGAGTCTCCGCCACACATCATGTATGTGTACGACTACAAGCTGTGAGTCTCCGGTCAGCTCAAAGCTGACTGGAGGCTTGTTATTGTCCTTGTCAAACCGTGCAAAGAAACTGTTAAGTTCCTCTGCTTGGCTGGCATTGTTATTGGCCAGTGGGTATTGTACGTCATTTTTCTTTTTGCATGCAAATAAATACACAATTTTGTTAGACCGTTGCAAACTGGAAGATGCTGGCTGCTGCTATGCTTCATGTCATTTCAGTGCAGGACACATACAAATTCATCATCTCATGATGGCAAGGAAGAGAATCAAGAAATGTTTGAACTCAATTATCCCTGCCCATGTTCTGCACATAGAAACGGCCCAAAGGAGAGGTGACAGGGCTGGTGAGAAAGATGTGGACAGTCATTATGTGAGTAGTGCAAATACTTTCTGAAATGTTTTGATTCTGTTATGTCGTTTTGCTAATCGTATTTCTCTAAAAAAATTAGATTAACAATTTCTGGCATTTAATACTTTTTTTTTTCTGTCAGTACTCTATAGAAAAACCTTATATGAGTGTTCTACCATATTTCACACCCCTTTTTTTCCACCACTGAAGTCTGAAACTATTCAAACAATTGATGTGAGTCTAAATTAAACCAGCATTGTGCTTGGCAAATTTGTAGCAGTTCAGAGGAAAACCTTCTGTAACATTGTTAAATATAATAATGAAATGCTTTGAGACCCCAATGTTATTATTTACTTATTTCTATTCTATCCTCATTTCTAACTTGTCACTTTTTTTTTTGTTCTTTATTTCGCCTTATACAATTTCTTGTATTAGAAATTTGTTAGTTTTCACATACCCCTTGGGGTCAGAGTACAGGGTTAGTCATTGTACAGCACAATTACAGGTTAAGGGTCTTGCTCAAGGGCCCAGCAGAGTAGGATCTCTTTAAGCAGTGACGGGGATTTGAACCGGCAACCTTCTGGATACCAGAGCAGATCCTTAGCCTCAGAGCCACCACTCCACCCCAAGTTGCTCAGTACATTGTTATAAATAAGCTAGCAGATGTCTGCAGTGGGAGGATTTGGGCAAGTAGATAGATAGATAGATAGATAGATAGATAGATAGATAGATAGATAGATAGATAGATAGATAGATAGATAGATAGATAGATAGATAGATAGATAGATAGATAGATAGATAGATAGATAGATAGATAGATAGATACTTTATTAATCCCAAGGGGAAATTCACAAGTAGGACAAGCAGAAGAAGCCTCTTGTATCACACTTGCTGTGAGGCTAGATTCGTCTGACGTACGCTAATCTGCTCTGTTTATGACATGGGCAGCATTTTACCATTTAACACCAATGCCTTTCCTTTGGTAGTTTGGTAATGGCCTGTTGTGCCATTGAGTTATTTTCTTTTTCTTATCATGATGGATCTCTTCATTGCCTAGTGGCTAATTTATTCAGATTTTTTCGTGTTCACCTGAAAGATCAGAGCTGTTTGTTTGAACGCTTTTATCCCTGCCCATATTCTCCCCATATTCACCTGTCTGTTACCTGTAACGTCACATGACTCGACACACCAGTTTTAATTGTGTAAAACTTAAAAACTCACAAAATGTTTTTTGTTTTTGCAAAAATTAAGTATATTTTTGTGGCATATTTTTTAGAGCTTTAGTGAGGGGACCTTTTGGGACTGATGGCCCCCACGTATCACTGGGGCTACATGAGACAAACTAAGTAACATGAGAAGACTGATAAAGACTTTCTTGTCTGGTTAACTTATAGCAACTGTAAGTTGTCCTTATATCACATTCTGTGCTTAAATTGTTTTCATCTGTCCGTTTTTCTAAACTTGCTAATCCAGAGCAGGGGCACAGGGCAGCTAGAGCCTATCCCAGAAAGCATCAGGCCCAAGAAAAAAACAATACTTGAACATGGTGCCAGCCTCTCACAGGGTGAACCCACTCATACACACAGATCAGGGGCCAATTTGAAATTTGTCTCTTTGGACTGTGGTAGGAAGCTTATGTGAACACAGAAAGAAGAAGCTCCACACAGGGAGCACCTGGGATGTGAACCCTGGTCTCCTTACTGCAAGGCAGCAGTGCCACTGTGCCACCCCATCAAATGTTTAATTAAGCAAAATTTCAAAGTGTCATAAATAACCAAATTACCAGAGTTGTGGTGTAACAATAAACCTAAAGAAATGAACAATAATCCCAAGACAGTGCACACCAATGACACAAACTTGTCCTATGTTATAAAAAGTAAGCTAGGTACATAAGAGGTGCATAGACAGATGCAGCACCAGTCACCTGCACATAGATAGTAAATTAAGAGGCTGGAATATGGCAGGAATCACCAGCCAGCCCTGCATGAAATCTGCCAGTTACTACCATTTCTAATTATTGGAGCCAGATGACCAATAATTCTTTCTGCCAAGGGCTCAAGAGGGGTTAGGAAAAGATTCAGTAGATTCACGGCTGGGAGCTCAAACTGCCTTAGCAGCAGTTGTGTACAGAGCCAACAGCCTCTACTGAAAGGAAGATAGTAAAAGAATGGAGAGGATCATGAGGTGAAAAGAAAGAAAACAGAAGAAAGAACTGTAGCTACAGATGACCAGTAAGATGAGACCAGTGAGGCACTCATGCAGAAATGTGTCTAGGAATTTCAGTGGCCAACGTTGACAACTGGGATCCTCAGAGAAACCCTTGAGAAAGCACTTTCTGGTTGTTAACATTTAAGCACACCAACAAATTTAATACGTTGAAATTTCTGGGTTTTTGACAGAAGCATGGATACCTTAAAAAAACAATTTTCAAAGAAATGGACTGGAAAGGGAGAGACTGTGTTGCCATAGTGAAAAGTGAAGGTAAAGAACAATAGTCTGGCACACAGTTGCATATTATACAGCCACTGGAGGGTAAATGAATGCATAGGCTATACTAACATCAGAGCCATGCTTCAAAAAAAAAGGAAAAAGGGAAAAAAAGCATTTTGTTAAATTGTTTAGCAGCAGGTCAATAACTTCTCAGAAAAAGGAAACTACAGTGAGTATTTTCCATCGTGAATATAAATGTACTGTTACTAATGCCAGTGATGAGTGCTCTGTTTCAAAGAGGGCTTTGGTTAAAAATAGGCTAAGGTCTACAAATCCACAGGGAAGAATCACACTGAAAGTGATATCCTTCGACAACTGTAATTCACAGGAAACATAAAGTACTTCCATGCAAAGAAAGTCAGAAGAATAAGATTCTAAAAGTAGGCTCACATAGTTTGTTATTAGCACAAGATTTTGTGGATATTCTTGGTTGACTGGCCAGTCAGCAGTAGGCCACTGTCTAGATTAGTGAAAATGGCTTTTCTGCTCATGTTATGGAATTTACAGTTTTTCAGTTGTTAATTTCATATTCTTGGTCTGAATACTAGACTGGTGTTCATAGTGAAGGTTTTATGGCTGATGACATTTTGTGAAACTAGGAGAGTATATAAATAATTATTCACACTTTTGTGATAATTTTGCTTGGGTGGGCTATACAGCTTTCCCCACACACACACACGTGTCAGTGGTCAGCGCTAAAGATTCAACCTTCATCAATCAGTTTCATTAGTTGTTTTCCAACTCTGTTTGCAACACTGCATAAAATTAAATCTAAGCCAAGTTAAAAATATTTAAATCATGAAATTAAATCTAGTTTTCTAGAGTGAGGAGGGCCCTGCCCCCCTTGGTCTGCTGCGTGTCTCTCGGATGTGTGCAAATAAATCGGTACTGCAAGCAAACTATGATTCTTAGCGTTATGGGAGAAGTCGCAAAATCAAGAAAAATATAGAAAAAAATCTGATCTAAGTCCGTTAAGTAGTTCTCTCATGAAAAGCAGACAGACATACAGAGAGACAGATTTAGGATTTTATATATACAATATATATATAGATTATCATAGTATTTAATTATAATAATCTAAGTAAATGTGGTGTATCTTTGTTTTTTAGGATTTTACATATAAATGTATATATATAGATTATCATAGTATCCTCTTTAATAAAATCCCTGTGCGTCCAGGTGTCCGTGTGTGTGTGTGTCTTCTGGTGAAGTGCGCATGCGCGGGGCACGGTGCGATGCGCGATATTACTGTCAGAGAAAGTTAGAGGCGTTTTACGGAAATACAAACCAGTATTACTGCGAGAGGAAATTAAAGGTACACAATACAGTGACGCATATTACAGCCACATACAAGCCAGTATTACTGTCAGTTTAAAGGCATATTACCGACGCGCATGCCTGTATTACCGCCAGAGAAAATTAAAGGTATATTACGGACGTACAAGTCAGCGGACATACAAGACAGTATTACTGTCACAGAAAATTAAAGACACACAATACACGGCGGCAGCCCACGAAGAACGGTCAGCTCAGCAAGTAAACATCAACAAAAGAAAGGCTAAAAGAAAGAAAAATACAACCAACAAAAAGAATGAGGTCAAAGTCCCTTGCCATTTAATATAGACTGTTCCTACTAATGTTTATGCGCTACTGTTCTAGCGCCCATTATTGTAACGGGCTAAATGACTAGTTTAATTATAATAATCTAAGTAAATGTGGTGTATCTTTGTTTTGTTGGAATAATCTGTGGAAAGCATGTTGAGTTGCATGTAAATGTATGATAAGGTGCTATATAAATAAAGTTATTATTTTTAATAATACACAGTGTTTCCTCATTTGTACAGGGAAGGTTGGACAGCCAACCTAAACAAAATTATCACAAAATTATGAATGATTACTGACTTACCTACATAGATTTGTTGAATTAAAAACAGTGTTGAGTGCAAAGTGATTTGGGGTTCAAGCTTTGTGTAGGCCACTACCTGGAGGGAACATTCAGAGAGTAGGGTTATAAATGGAGTTTGTAATAAAAGGTCATAGGGGCCCCATATTGACCTCAGCTCTCAAATTTGTTAATCCGTCCCAGCAACACCAATTTTGAGAGATGGAGAAAACAAGAGTGAGAAATTATTGAGTAGCAAAGAAGTTAGCGAAATACATGAGCTGGAGAAAGCAGAGGAAGAATGAATAGACAACCCAGATCTCAGTGATTGAAATGCACAGAGCTCTACTTTATGTCTGGATGCCATACGATGACAACAGCAGGACGTAAAACAGACTGCTGCCAATGAAAGATCAGGGTGTGCAAATGTCAGGAGGGGCAAGAGCAGAGTTGCCTCTTAACTTTGCCCTACATTTCCACTGGGTAATTTATTATGGAAGTCAGGATGAAAGACAAAGTCTTTGATTTTAGCCAAATAAAAGGAAGTATAGAAAATGATCTGGGGTTTACTGTACTTGTTTCATCCAGCAAAACATGGTGAGAGATTATTAGTAGAGTCAAAGCAGACTCAGACAGGATGCAGTGGTATATATAACACTACGTCAGGTAAAGAGATTCCACTCTCCTGTCTATTCCTGATGAAAGTTTAATGAGTAATAGTAAGTCTTTTATGTTCCATAAGATACCAGATAGCAAGGATTTAACATTCAAACACTGTGTAATGGAAGGGGGTAGAGGCAGAAAATAAGTCAAGGGACAATATTCATTTTAATAACTGCTGTCTTTGAATTACAAAAAATAAATGTCAACAAGTGGGTCAATCAATCTTTCTTATACATTAGAGCAAACCTTTTTATCAATCAGTCTTTTTTATATAATATACAGTTTTATGATGCAGTATTTAGCAACTTTGTGTTAAGCATGTGAATATTGGGACCAGGTAAGCCCATCTACATCACTCCAAAGAAAGAGGGGATGCTGTAATTAACCAAATGTTCTGTTTCCTCCGCAGCTCTGAACAAACCCAGGGAGACAACGCCTAGTCCCGTCCCCTATGCACCTTCCAAGTTCCGCTGCCTCTGGGCTCAGACCAACTTTATATAAGCAGGCGACCTACAAACAGGAGGTCTTCATTCTTGGACCTGCTACTGAAGGAGTTCTTGTTAGCGATTTGTGAATTGTCAGTGTTGTGACACTGTTTTCGTTTTGGTTGTATTTGCCATTTGAGCCAAAGTAGGCCATTTTTATTATTAAACTATTCGGTCTGTTAACATGAACCCTTGCACCTGTGTCTATTTCCCAAACAAAAAAGAGTCTCCTCTGTCCTTTCTTGCAGTATGTAGTTCATCTGTGTTATGAGACCAGGCCAGCCTGTCGTGGATGTGTACCCCCAAGTTCTTTTAGCAAAGCATCACTTCCACATCCACTACCTGAATAGTGACGGGGCGCCCTTGGTTGCTTGCTGACAGCTTTGTTTTCTTGGATGGGCCCCAGCCTCTCATGATGCTGATTAAAAAATAAAAAATGGATAGTGTGTATGGTAAATGATGGATGAACACATTGCAGCAGCCATGGAGAAGCTTTTTATAAGCCAAATAAGGCAATCACAGCTCAAGATAAAAAACACCAGCTTATTGCAAACTACACATTAAAATGTCCAGAGTCAATCATACTGTGTGGCACTGCTTGGCCATCTTCTAAGAAAAATAATGGGATTAACATTTTTTTTAGAAAATGAGGGAAGACAACAGCACAAAAGGCAGCACTCATGTGTCTTGTGTGTCTACAGGCTATGAGTGGTTTTTATCCCTTGAATTTTGGTTGCTTGATTTTTTCCCCTTCAAACTTTTGTTGCGGGTAGACCGTTGCTACAGCTCTTGATTCATGTATTGTTTTCTACACATCATAATATGCAACTGGTTGTCGTGAGTGCATGCAGCAGCTTGCTAAGTGTGTGTAAATGAAAAACACTGGGAAAGTCATGTAGCATGACAGGGGCATTAAATGTATCCGAATAGATAGATAGATAGATAGATAGATAGATAGATAGATAGATAGATAGATAGATAGATAGATAGATAGATAGATAGATAGATAGATAGATAGATAGATAGATAGATAGATAGATAGATAGATAGATAGATAGATAGATAGATAGATAGATAGATAGATAGATAGATACTTTATTAATCCCAGGGGGAAATTCACATATTCCAGCAGCAAAAATATTAAATTAAAGAGTAATAAAAAAATGCAGATAAAAAAACAGACAATAACTTGAATAATGTTCAACGTTTACCCCCTCTGGTGGAATTGAAGAGTCGCATAGTTTGGGGGAGGAATGATCTTCTCAGTCTGTCAGTGGAGCAGGACAGTGACAGCAGTCTGTCACTGAAACTGCTCCTCTGTCTGGAGATGACACTGTTTAATGGATGTAGTGGATTCTCCATAATTGATAGGAGCCTGCTGAGTGCCCGTTGCTCTGCTACGGATGTCAGACCGTCCAGCTCTATGCCAACAATAGAGCCTGCCTTCCTCACCAGTTTGTCCAGGCGTGAGGCATCCTTCTTCTTAATGCTGCCTCCCCAGCACAACACTGCGTAGAAGAGGGCACTCGCCACAACCATCTGATAGAACATCTGCAGCATCTTACTGCAGATGTTGAAGGATGCCAGTCTTCTAAGGAAGTACAGGCGGCTCTGTCCTTTCTTGCACAGAGAATCAGTATTGGCAGTCCAGTCTAATTTATCGTCCAGCTGCACTCCTAGGTATTTATAGGTCTGCACCCTCTGCACACAGTCACCTCTGATGATCACGGGGTCCATGAGGGGCCTGGGTCTCCTAAAATCCACCACCAGTTCCTTGGTTTTGCTGGTGTTCAGTTGTAGGTGGTTTAAGTCGCACCATTTAACAAAGTCTTTGATGAGGTTTCTATACTCCTCCTCCTGCCCACTCCTGATGCAGCCCACGATAGCAGTGTCGAATACTGACAATTAAATGGTGAGCACAGCAGAACAGACAGAAGAGTAAACAACTCTGAATGCTAAAGGACAGCTAGTGCAGTGTTACTCACATGGAGGCTTATTAATAAATAAAGGCTCAAACGGAAGTCCCATAAAGTAGGGATGATGGATCCCTGCAGCACCCCCTGGCAGCACCCATGGAACCTGACAAGGCTGCCCTATGGGACTACAATACCCAGTGTGCCTTGTGGGTGTAGTGTTGCTCAGGGAGGCTGCCGCCTCGTATGTTGGGGGAGCATGTAGTCTAGGTTGTCTCTCCTGATCTTCCAGTACACTGGTCGCTTATTAATCACCCTTCATCCCAGTCAGGGGGCTAGTACATCCCTTAGGGCATTTACAAGGGTCTACTATGAAAAATAAAAAAATACAAGATATTGCATATCAAGTGCCATAACATGGATTTTACTAATTAATTAAAGCGGTTAAAATAGACAGTTTCATAGTTTATTGTAGACAGCCCAATGTTTAATTTCAGATCTGCTCCTACTCCTACTGGGCTTACTTTTGTATGTTATATTTATTGAAAGATGTTATACTCATTTTCTGCTGTCACTGGTCTGTGGGAGACCTGCAAGTAAGAATTTAAATGTTTTATCTACACATATCCATAAACTTGAACTTAGACTGTGTAGAGCCAGCAGACAAAAAGCATTGAATAGTTTCTTTCAAAGCAAAAGGCACCCCAGTGAGGACCTTTTAAAGGGTCATCCTTAATAAATGGAGAATACATTACAGTAAGCTCTGATCTTTACACTAGCTGGCCTCTTTTTACCTAAGGTATATCAGTATTGAATTCTGATTTTTATCACACCCTCATTAAACACCAATGAGGAAATAAAATCTGTTAAAAAAGAATTCCATTAGTCAAAGTAGGACGAATTAAGCCTGCAAACCCTGTTTCTAATGATGTGTCACCTTCACAATTTGACACTGCTTTAAATTAAGGACCCTGCTAAAGGCTGACCTTTCAGTGAAATGCTTTATTGGGTCCTTGAAGAATTCCGAGGCATTTTCAGTGGATTCACCTTCTTCCAGAAGTTCTAAGAGGAAGCTTTCACATTACAACTACGTGAGGCTAATTAATCGCCATTGTCTCTTTTAAATGAACTGTTTTGTGGAGTGTCACACAAGACGTAAGCACTTTACTCTTTTTGACCAAGTAGGACCCTCTAAGATGTCTTGTAAGCAAAGCTTTTCATGGATATAAGGAAGAGAACAGAACGAAATGAAGGAATGTATCTCTAAATTTCATCAATCGCTGCCCTTAACCCTCAAATCATTATCTTAAAATAAGATGGCATAAGTGGAACACTGGAATATAATTTGGCAGAAAGCATATGAGTTGAAAATAAAAATCACACTCCTTTTCCCCAAATTAAAGGCACACCCTTCCAACTTTTTTTTAATATGTAGATTAATAAGTTCTATATACTTTCAGTCATTGAATGTCACTAATGCAAATTTCCAAGCTTTACTAGAGGGAAAGAGGGCACAAAGTAGACATTTGTGTACGAGAATCTAACCATGGCTGAATAGGGCAACCATCTTCAAAAAGGCGGAAGAAGCTATGAGGGTAGGGGTAGCAGTCCAGTCTGAACTATAAGGTAGAATTCAATCATTCCTGCCGCAAGAATGACAAACTTGACTTTAAAAAGTAATTGGATCCAAGAGACACTAAAGAGCACCATGGTGCAAAGACCAGAAGAATCTTGAGAGTCACGCCAGTTTACATTCAGCAAGTGCTCACTGAGTCTGGAACCAGGCAGTGAGTCTGGATGAATGCTTGTCGGAAGAGAAGTGGTGCCAGCAAGTTTTTAATCCAGCAAGAACAGAAGGAAAGTGGGCACCATCTGATTTTGATGAGTGTTGGCTGTACAAGACACCGCCAAGAGAAAATATAGAACAGAATAAATATGACTTACCACAGCTTGCCGTTCCTAAAATCAAGTAGAAATATTCACTTACAGTATTCACTAATTTGGGTTAGAGCTTCCTTGGAGTCTTTTAGTTTCATTTTTATATTTTTTTGTTTTTTGTCATTATTAAATTTTTTTTATTATGGTAGTCTCATCCACTTAACAGCATTTTGTATTCTGCTTTGGGATATTCCCTGACATTTTTTGACCATTTTGCATGGCTGCAGCCATAAAGTTTATGGTGATGTGGAGAGTCTGTTTCAGCTATGGCAGTTTATGTTTATCTTTGTTTTTGGATTTTCTTTTTTGTTGTGAAGTATTAATTTTCAGGTATTTACAGTACTTATGTATTTTTGTTAACATTGTTCTTTTTATTTACTATTTACTGTGTATATATTACATGTTTTTTTGTGGGGTGAATCTCCAGGAGGTGTGGCTACCCTGACATCACAGCTGAAGGACCACCATCAGCCTATATATTGAGAGGCTGGACAGTGGATCCTCTTTAGTGGATAACTGACTGAGCAGAGTACAAATATCTGCTGTGTGGTTTCAGCTTAGGATTTAGCATTGGGACCTGTTCCCCTTGGATTGCATTTTTTAATTGTTTTTGCCATTGTTGCAATTCTTTTGATTCTAAGAGATAAATGGCATTATTTTAATCTATAAGCATTTACAAAGACTTCTTGTTCGTCTAGTCTCCAAGGCAGAGGTTTTCATTTTTCCTTACCCTTGAGAGGCATTTTGATATACTGTTTCCCATTTTGTTTCCTCCCACAGTCCAAAGACATGCAGGTTAGGTGGATTGGTGATTCTAAATTGGCCCTAGTGTGTGCTTGGTGTGTGGGTGTGTTTGTGTGTGTCCTGCGGTGGGTTGGCACCCTGCCCAGGATTGGTTCCCTGCCTTGTGCCCTGTGTTGGCTGGGATTGGCTCCAGCAGACCCCCGTGATCCTGTGTTCGGATTCAGCGGGTTGGAAAACGGATGGATGGATGGATGTTTCCCATTTTTGGGGCCTGGACAGGCCAAAGCCTGCCAATAGAGCTTATGGTCAGGTTACCTGATAGGAAAAGTTCTGTCCTGTTCTCCCATATAAGAGATGGATGCGCACATTTTCTAGTATTCTACTCTTGTATCTTTTCTAAATACAGTAAAAACTAACTTTGCTATAGGATGAATTAAGGGAAACTAAATCAAAATCAGAGTAACATTTATTGGATTTTGGTCATTTTTTTTATTTCATCTTCACCAATAATAAAAGTAAGTAAATACAAAGCCAGACTCTATGCATAAAAAAACCCTTAATAGGTTAAAAGAATGAGCAAATAAAATGAGAAAAAAAACACAAAACATAACTAAACTAAACCACAATCATAACATTAGCCTGTTAGATTTATGTACAAGTGTAATTATGACTGTCTGAAATTTAAGTTTTTAGATGATACTAGAAATGTAACACAGCATAATATCCTTCATTTTTATAGAGCAATCAATTAAAATAATTGGTTAACTGTCACTTGCACGATTAAACTAGATTAAACTTTCAACGTTATCTTAATTTTTTCCTGTTAGGAAGGGCTTGTCTATACCAATTCAATGATGTTGAGTTAAAGTTATTTTTGGTAAGGGTTTTCACTGAATACAAGCTCAGAGTGTGCACCCATAATTAAAGCTATACTATGTTAACAGTAAAGGATTCAAACACCATCATTCACTCCTCTCTTACAACTGGTATTATTCCCTCATCTTTAAAAACTGCTGCAATAACTCCAATACTGAAAAAACCTGGTGCCAATCCTACTAACTTCAATAATTTTCACCCTATTTCTAATTTGCCCTTTATCTCCAAAATTCTTGAAAAAATAGTAGCTATCCAACTTCACTCCCACTTATCTCATAATAATCTATATGAAAATTTCCAGTTTGGTTTTCACCCTCTTCATAGTACAGAAACAGCACTTGTTAAAATTACCAATGACCTTCTTATGGCTGTTGACTCCGGTCTAATTACTATGCTCATCCTCCTTGATTTGAGTGCGGCCTTTGATACTATTTGTGATACCACTCTCCTTAATAGATTATCTTTGGTTGGCATTACTCACACTCCACTTGATTGGTTTAGATCCTACCTCTCAGGCCGCACTCAGTTCATTCAGCTTAAAACTTTCACATCCCAACCCACCGCTATTACTTTAGGTGTGCCCCAGGGCTCTGTCCTGGGGCCACTTCTTTTTATGATTTTCCTTCTTCCCCTTGGCAATATTTTTCATAAATATAACATTAATTGTCACTGTTATGCTAATAACACCCAGCTCTGCCTTGCTAGTAAACCCACCTCTTCCTTTCTACCATCTTCGCTTATTGACTGCATTGCTGAAATTAAATCCTGTTTTTCTTCGAATTTTCTTAAATTAAACAGTGACAAAACTGAGGCTCTCCTCATTGGCTCAAAATCATCATTATCCAAAACCAATAATCTTTTTCTTATTATTGATAACTCCATTGTTTCCCCATCCCCTCAGGTCAAGAATTTGGGTGTCATCCTCGACAGTACTCTATCTTTCCAATCTCACATTAATAACATCACCCGGTCTGCTTACTTCCACCTACGTAATATTAATCGCATTCGCCCCTCCCTCACTCCTCATACCACTGTCATTCTTGTTCATAGTCTTGTCACTTCTCGTCTCGACTATTGCAATTCACTCCTCTTTGGTCTCTCTGATAAATCTCTTCATAAGCTTCAGTTAGTCCAGAATTCTGCAGCACGCATCATTACTCGAACCTCATCTATTCACCATATTACTCCGGTCTTGCAGCAGCTTCATTGGCTCCCGATTAAGTTTCAAATTGATTTTAAAATTCTGCTATTAACATTTAAGGCCATTCATAACCTTGCCCCTCCATATCTGTCCAACCTTCTTCATGTTGCCATTCCCTCCCGTAACCTTAGATCCTCTTCCTCCATCCATCTGACCGTCCCTCTCGCCCGTCTAACCACCATGGGGAGCAGAGCTTTCAGCCATTCTACTCCCAGGCTCTGGAATTCATTACCTACTGAGCTCAGAAACATCAAATCATATTCATTCTTCAAATGTAAACTTAAAACGCATCTGTTTAAAACGGCTTTTTCTTTATGATTACCGTGGCTTTGTTTGGCTTTAATTTTTATTTTTTCTTATGTTTTAAGTTGTTTATAATGTGTCTTTTATTTATTTATTTATTTATTGTTTGTTAGGTGTCCTTGAGTTCTCAGAAAGGTGCCTTGTATAAATAAAATGTATTATTATTATTTAAAGCTAATACTAGGATGATATGCACTCACTGACAGGATGCCAACTGCTCACTGATTGGACAATCCACATGTCAGTTCTGTTAATGAAGGAAAGATGTATAAGTAATGATGCATGTCGCAACTGGTTAATCTGCATTTCATTTCAATCACTGAAATGCACACTCACTGAGCAAATTATTAGGATCAACTTTCCATCTGTTTTTTTAGGCAGTTATCTAATCAGCCAATCATATGGTGCAGCCCAGATGAACATGCAGATCAGCAGCATCGGTTAATGTTCACATCAAACACCAGTATGGGGAATAAATGTGATCTTAGTGAGTTTGACTATTTCATGATTGTTGGTGCCAGGCAGGCTGGTTTGAGTATTTACTCAGATTTTCACTCATGAGTATCTCTAGAGTTTACTGCCAATAACATAAAAAAATCCAGTGAATGGCAGTTGTACAGATGGAAATGGCTTTTTGATGAGAAAGGTCAGAGGAGAATGGCAAGACTAGTTTGAGGTGCTAGAAAGGCCATGTTAACTCAGAAAACCACGCTGTAAAACTGTGGTGAGCATCTCAGAATGCACAACACATCAAACCTTGAGGTAGGTGGGCTACAATAGTAGAAGACCATGTTCCAGGCTCACCAAAACCGACAGCTGAAAACTGGAACAGCATAGCCTGGTCTGATGAATCTTGATTTCTGCTGAGAGCACAGAAATTCAGAATTTATCACCAACATCATGAATCCAGGCACCCAACCTGCCTTGAGTCAATAATCCAGGCAGGTGGTGGTAGTGGTGTAATTGTGTGGGGAATGTTTTCTTGGTGCACATTGGACCTGTTAGCACCAATCTAAGATGCTTAAATGCCACAACCCATTTAAATATTCTTGCTGACCATGTGCTTCCCCTTACAGCCAAAAGTCACCCATCTTCTAATGGCTACTTCCATCATGAAAATACCAAAAAGCAAAAGCTGTCTCACACTTGTTTCACGAATATGACAATGAGTTAAGTGTTCTTTAGTGCCCTTCCCAGTTTTCAGATCTGAATCCATGAGAACACTTTTGGGATGTGGAGAATGGGAGATTTTTAGCATTAGTGTGCAGCAAGCAAATCTGAAGAAATTGCATGATGCAATCGTGTCAACATGGACCAGAATCTCAAAGGAATGTTCCTATGGAATCCATGCGTCATCTCCAAGACGTTCTATTGGGTTGACATGTGGGGATTGTGCAGGCCACAATAGTATAACTGAAGTCACTGCTATGTTGATCATTGATATGCTCTTTGAGAAAATGGCTCCTTATCCTTCAGGAAGTATCTATTCGTAAAATGGTAAACTACGGCCGCACTACGGGATGGGGAGCAATTTATAAGCTGTGGAGTTTGCATCTGGGAAAGGTACACCAAAAGGCCTAGAAATACAGGACAAGAGGCTAGACAGTGGTCTTGAACAAAAGCAAAATGGAAACCGGGAGACCAGCAGTACCTAATGTCTAAGCCCAAAACATAAACTAGAAACAATATAATGCTTCAGGAACTTGAACGCATGCATGCACAAATCTGAAAACTCTAACAATCAGAAAGTGCAAAAAGCTAACTTTTATTCCCCTTGAGTAGTGATGTTATGCCATTTGTGACCCTTATCTTCCTCCCTAACAACCACATACCAACTGCTACACAATCTGCACAAAAGTGAAATCCACAGAAAAGAAAATCATTTCAATGACATGGCAAATGCACAAATACAAAAAAAAAAAACAATATCAGGGCTTGGTTCAGCAAGAAATAACATTCCCAAAAATGTTAACATAATAACGCAAAACTGCCACTCACAAAAGTATTAAAGGTTTTAACATACAGTATAGTAAGAAAAAATTCCCCATGCCATTAAAGTACCACCACCAATTAGTACCATTGGCACAATTTAGGGAGGATCTGTGGATTCATACTATTTAAGTGAAATTCTGACACAACCATTTGCAGGTTGCTGCAAAAATCAAGATTCATCAGACCTGGTAACATTTTTCCAACCATGTGTTGATGATCCCGTGTCATCTGTAGCCTCATTGCCCTGTTCTTAGCTCATACAAGTGGATGCTCAGTTCCTGTATTTCCTCCACTTTAAGATCCAATGTGACTGTTTAGAGGTAAGAAGAACATAAAGAGCTGAGACGTATGGAATTGCCATTACCTTCTTAGTTAGTATAATCATTTTCCTCTAATGCCTTCTGTTAACAGAGTGGTTTTGGGAACCAGTCTTTCACTCACTGGATGCCTTTTGTGCATTGTATTACTCACTATATACAAAAGGGCAGCCATTTCTAAAACATTGGAATCACTCATCTACCACAAAAAATAAAATCATAAAATGATCAAAATCACTTATGTCACACAAAATGCCCACTTGAACTTTGAGTTAAATTTCTTCACCATGTCTACGTATTTTGCTTATTTTGAATTGCAGAAATATAATTGGCTGTTTGGAAAAATAGGTGTACTAGATTTGGCAATAATAATCTATTAAAGCAAGAAATTGCATGGTTTCTCAAAATCATTCTTTCATTATAAACCATTCAGTAGCATTGCACATACAGTAAATGACTGAGGCTTTGCCATTGCTATATTGTATAGACTGTACAAGTGTGCATGTGCAAGCACAGAGCTTTTGAAAAATGGCCATGAGGAGTTCTGTAAGAGGTCTTTTCCAAGTTTCTTGGTGCAAACGTTTGTGATGGACGGCCGGCAGCTCATCCCAGCTGACACATCCAAGACACTAGATGGCATCTTCCCTGCAGCATGGTGGTTCCCCGCATTCCCATAGGGCACCATGGGAGATGGAGTTCGGCTTCACAGCCCTGCTGGGTGCCGTGGGTGCCATCGTGTGATGCTGCAGGGAGACACAGGGATTTTTATTTTCCCTATAGCCCGGAAGTACTTCCAAGTCACGGGGACAGAAGAACAGAAGTACTTACGGGCGTATGAAAAATATAAGTCTTCTTCTGATCCGGAAGTGCTATTGAATTACATGGACAGAAGGAAAGGAGCACTTCCGGGTCAAGGATTATATAAAGGACTATGGTAGACCCAGCAAGCTGAGCCAGAGTTGGGAGGTAGTGTGACGGAGCTGCTGGGAGGAGAGGAGGATCAATTTATTGGATTATGATTATTGATTTATTGTTTATTGGGGTGATTGTGGTGTCTACTGGGACACAATATCGAAAAGAAATTAAAAAGATTATTGGTGCTTTTATTTGGTGTTCTGGACGTTTGTCTAGTGGGTTTGAGGAGTGACAGTGCCCTCTAGTGTCACATGTTTTATAGGTGTGATGTTTGTGTATGCTCACCAGATTTAATCATAGGACCACTCTGTTTCGCAGCTTACATTTTTAATTTTTTTTAGTTCAATAAATGGAAATTAGCCTATACTACATACATGCATTTTAATACACGTCTTCCTTGTTAAAAATATTAATTATAAACATGAACACCAAAATTACCCATTGTCACTTTATCACTATAAGAGTTAATTTAATTCATAAATAGTATTTGGAAGCATATACAGTATGGATGATGATTTTACAATATACATCAACTCTTAACTTACTGAATTTATTAGTTGTGCAGGTAGGTTTTGCTTGAGTGAACCACAGACAAGGTAAGATAAGTGTGAACGATGTCTTGACAAACAAACCTTGAGATTTGATTAGCAAAAGGAAATGAACAAAACACTACTTCACTCAGCACTGAAAATCTCAATGATGCCAAAGTGAAGAGAATCTGTGCTAACTTTAGTGATGGGTTTCCACCAACACTACTACCATGTAAGCTAGAAAATCGACAACCACTCTGCTGTAAATGTTGAAGGGTTGACTGAGGTCATGGATTTCTGTGATTTTCACGAGTTGCAGGATATTGAACTGTGCGATGTTGGCATTTTGGTGATAACCTAATTGAGGACAGATTCATTCATAGATTCAGAGTGTGTAAACACACAGAGCAGGCATGTCAAAACTTGAGTCAAGGGAAGCTCACAGGGCAGCAGTTTGTAAATTCACAGATTACAAGGAATGTGAAAAATAGTAATGCATATTTAAGGCAATTTCCAACATCTACATGCAGTATACCTGTTTACATATAGATTTTAGGATAGAGTAAAGGCATGTTAACTGACTTTCCCCATGCCACACTGTGAGTTGGAGGTGCTAAATGGCTCACTTATTCACTTAACATGATGTTTTTTTTCCAAATCAACTTACAGTTTGAGGGTCTGTTTGGGAACAACTGTTACAGCACAAGGTTACAAAATGGGTGATTACAAGTGAGGCTCTCTAAACCAGTCAGAAGAAGACAAGGCTTGTTAGTATTATCTTAGCTCCTAGGAAACCTGCACCAAAAACATTATCAGTTAGGCAGACATTGATGGAGGTGAGTAGCTCGTTCCACCAGCACAAAACCACACATGAAAAGAGTCTGAATTGAGATTTGATGCCACATAGAGGTGGTATCCCCATACAACATTAATTAGCAGACCTAAGTGGGTGAGAAGGATCATAGGACCTCACAAGTGTCTCCAAATACATAGGTGCTGATCTCTTGACTACTCTGTAGTTGGGCATCAAGGATTTGAACTCAATAAATGCTCTCACAGGGAGTTTCTGTTGTGAACTGAAAAGAGGAATGACAGGCAACAGTCTCAGCAGGTTGAATACCAGATGTTCTGCCAACTTCCTAAATCATCTGCCATGGCTGGTAGCACATGCAGACACAGCAGTCAAGGTGCGATGAGACCAATGCCTGGACCAGGTGTTATGCTATGAGTTACAGTCTGATGATTCTAATGTTTTACAGAGTGAATGTTCGTGAAAGAGAAACTGTTACAATGTGGTTCGTAATGGATAGCTTTTCATTGATCATCACTCCAAGGTTGCATACTGACTTTGTAGGTGTTAGTGACAATGAACTGAACTGAACAGAGATGGGGTGTTGAATAGACAGACTGGCTGGGATAACAAGGAAGTTAATATGTGCCGTGTTGAGTGTTTCTTCATCCAGGTTGAGATATCAGTGAAGTATGGTGAGATTTCAGTTGAGACTATGTGGTATTCTGGAGGGAACAATAGGCACAGTTGTGTTTCATTGATATAGCACTGATAAGAAAATCCAGGAGAAGAGGAAAAGACCTGGTACTAATAGTACACTGCACTTGCCTGATGCAACTTTGACATCTTTCTTTTCCAGGACATACAGTTAGATCTGCTCAAGAGGTAGAATTCAAAACATCAAAGAGCATTTCCAAAAATGCTGAGGTCAGAGAGGTTTGGCAAGGTGGATCGGATGGTTTAACTTTGCCAAAGGCAAAGGAAAGATCTAGAAGGACGAGGGTGGATGACATGGGGGTAGCTCTAGCCATAATCAACAGGTTTGTGGTAGAAGGTCTTATGCTGTAGCCACTAAGTCACACTGGGCAAAGATGGTATGGTTCATGAGAATGCTTCTGGCAGTATTAGTGCCTAGATTTCAAGTAGAATATTTTACCAATTTTTTTACCTTAATTTTTGCAGACTCATTTTGTGTTTAGAGAACGACCATTTAACATTAGTATTCTTTTGGAAACATTGAATTTAAATTAAAGCTCTTCGATAACTTTGACTTAAGAACATGGACTTGATTTAGGGTTATTTTGGTGATATGGCTTGCAATAAACAATATAACATTTTAGTACTTTGTTTTATAGGTGCTTCTCATTATGCTTGCTATGGTTCCTGACTATACCCGGATTGCTTTTTGCCTTGTATTGTGATACTAACAAGTACAAAGGTCAACAACACAACAAGAAATACCTGCAGACACTAAAATGAACAGTATTGTAACTTGTGGTTCCATCTACTAGTGAAGGAGAGAATTTATACAAAAATGATGGCCATTATGAACAATGTTGCACATCCTCTCTCTGACATGCCAACACTGAGGACTTTCAGACAATGACTTATTCAGCAGAAGTCTTTCAAGAAACGCTACTAGGGCTTCTTTATACCAACAGCAATACACCTGCATAATGCCTTACTGTGTCTTCTCTCTTCTCATAAGCCAAGTCACAAGTCTTTTTATATTTCTTCTGTGAATTAGTGAGGTTTGTTTTGCTGTTTGTTGTAATATTTGTATATTTCCTGAGTTTCTGTAAAAGAATACATTTTCCCTTCAGAAAAATAAAGTACCATCTATCTCTCTGTCTCTCTCTGTCTCTCTCTCTCTCACTAGTCTCCAACTCTAGTCCTGGAGAGCTACTGTGGCTGCAGGTTTTCATGCTAACCCTTTTCTTAATTAATGACCAGATTTTGCTACTAATTAACTCTTTGACATAATTGTAATTGACGCACAACTTAACACTCAGGCCCCTTAATTATTTCTTTTTTCCTTAAATAGCAACTAAACAATATTAAGACATAAAATGAACCAACACGTAAACAATAACCTGTGTCCATGACACAATCTATCTATCTTATAGTGCCTTTCATATCTATCTATCTATCTATCTATCTATCTATCTATCTATCTATCTATCTATCTATCTATCTATCTATCTATCTATCTATCTATCTATCTATCTATCTATCTATCTATCTATCTATCTATCTATCTATCTATCTACCTACCTACCTACTGACAGATAATTTCTCCCACAGATAAGTTGGTGTTTGATTTTACAGTATAATTTTTGGTATTTTATAATGTTGGTTGTATAAGTCAAATGCGGAAAACTCATGCTATTGGTCCAAGAGATTATGAAATGCTAATGCCCACCTGCGAGAGTAACCATGGAGCATACAGCCTTTTTTTTCTATGTGGGTGTGGCAATGCACTTTATCAGCACATGCTCCTAACTTCTCTCACTCTCTCTATTGTTCCAACATGACCACACGGTAATACCGAAAACATTCCGAAGCGATGTTTGCACTGTTTTGTGTTTTTTGTATGTCACACAGTCATACACCTTTATTGTAAGAACATCCCTTATCTACGATGGAGCGTTTGATCAAAAGAAAATATGAAGCTGGTTTTAAATTAAATGTCGCTGAAGTAGTGAAAGAAATTGGTAACTGCGCTGCTGCAACAAAATTCGATGCATCTGAGAAACTGAAGATGTTAAAAAAAATGTAAGTGTCGCATTTTTGAACAGGCATATAAATCGGGGTCTGATTTTATGATCGATTTTTAGGGTTTCAAGACCCGACTTATACGTGAGTATGCACTCTATCTATCTATCTATCTATCTATCTATCTATCTATCTATCTATCTATCTATCTATCTATCTATCTATCTATCTATCTATCTATCTATCTATCTATCTATCTATCTATCTATCTATCTATCTATCTATGATCTCAGACCTGAATAAAAAACCTTCACCCACCAACAGGTTTGTATCTTAATACAAGAAGCTTGCTGAAAAGGACACATTATTTGAATTATTTGCAGTGATTACATTTCTTGTAGAGGAAGAAATCCCTGAATGTTAAATTCATGCATAACCTTTATGTACACATAGAGATTCCTGAATGGGCACTAGCATTGTCACACAATCATTACTTTAAAGATGCTGATCAACACAGTAGTGATCACCTGCTAAGTGCCTCCATCGAGAGCAACAACAACAAAAAAAATATTGATGAGCTCATCACATTTTTAACATTATGAGACCTATTAGGCTATGCTGGCAAGAGTGCCTCAAACACATCTTTAATCTAAAAAATGCATCAGTTGGGAAGAGGATTGTATATAAAGATACATACATATAAAGATACATACTGTACAGTTGAATGACAAGTTTTAATTTACTCTTCATGTCTTTATTGAAAAATAAAATGAGTTTTATGTTTTTGTTTGGAGTTAGCAATATCAAAATGGTTTCAGAATAGAGGACGTTTGTTTCAGAAGAACACCATTCTAATGAGACTTTAAGAGTTCACCTGAGTCCTGCTTCTATCTCACACAGAATTTAGAATGAGACACTTCTCACACCTCACCTTGAACAATCAGGGTCACATCTCCAATATAACAAGGAGCCTATCCCAGCTACAAAGGACAAAAGGAAGAAGTGAACCCTGAAAAGAGTATCTGCAAACACAAGCAGTCCTTCCCAAGGACAGCGTTTCATTACGTTAATAGATCTCCTGTGATCTGCACATAACACAAAAGGTACCAACAAACCTCCTTTCCTTAATGAAGGTTAGGAAAAAATGTAAAAAATAGCCATGTAACTGTTACCTGTAACAAACTGACAGTTTGTACCCCACCTGTTCAACCCTGGGGACCTCCAATGGCAGGCTTCCCACTGACTGAGACTGCCTTTAATTTTCACTCCTTTACTTCTACCCAGTTTAGCAACGATAGACAAATTCACAAAGCATCTTTCGTGCCATTAAGGGACTGCAGCTCAACAAACAGTGATCAGTCCAGCACTTTTCTACGCTAGTAATCAGTAATTGGAGGATAATATAGAGTTTAAGCTTTTACTTTAAAATTATATCCATCCATCCATATAATAACCAATAGCAGCAAATATAAGCAATACAAAGAATTATATACAACCATGCAGTCTTCATTTGGTCCCTTATGTCATTTACCAGATTGTATCATACCTTAATTAATGATTATATATATATTATATATATATATTTATGTCTACTCTATATATATAAAATTGTAAGTGCAACGATTTTGTGTGAAGTTTTTATGTCACGTTTTTTGTCACACTTTAAATCAGGCTTATTTTAAAACCATACATATATATGTTTGGTATCATTCTTTTTCAGAATGTATTGAACTTTAATGTGATGTTGTTAGATTTTCAGATTCTTATTCTGTTTTTAAATTATAAATTAAAAATATCAAGATCTCACGTCCCGCGAGACAAGACTTTGTGCCAAGAGATTTAACCATGCCCAGGGTTGGAAATAAAAGACAAAGAGTAGGACAGCTGCTGTACAGGCTTTTAAATGTTCGAAGCGCCATGTGAGATGGAGATCACGCAGCACAGCAGCAGCAGCAGCTGATTGAGCAAAGAGGAGGTAAAAAAAAAACTGTATTTATTTCCCATTGTATCACCGTTTAAGAGGGGGTTTCGGAGGAGCGACTGCATCTTTTTGGGGTGCATTCAGCCCCCCTCTTCACAACGCGAGTGGCAAAGACGTGAAGTGGCTGGCATGCAGTGCAGGCTGGGGTGGTTGGCAAGCGAAGCGAACAGGGGGCAAACCCCCCTAGTGTATATATATATATATATATATATATATATATATATATATATATATATATATATATATATATATATATAAACTGCTCAAAACAATTAAAGGAACAAAGGAGACTGCGGTGGGTTGGCACCCTGCCTGGGATTGGTTCCTGCCTTGTGCCCTGTGTTGGCTGGGATTGGCTCCAGCAGACCCCCGTGACCCTGTGTTCTGATTCAGCGGGTTGGAAAATGGATGGATGGATGGAACAAAGGAGAACAGTCAGAAAAGATGAGAAGGGAAAAA
Source organism: Erpetoichthys calabaricus (assembly GCF_900747795.2). Classification (NCBI taxonomy): domain Eukaryota; kingdom Metazoa; phylum Chordata; class Cladistia; order Polypteriformes; family Polypteridae; genus Erpetoichthys; species Erpetoichthys calabaricus. Next base: position 324,296,506 of record NC_041394.2, read on the forward strand.
TGTCAGTGGCCTCCCTTCACCTGTTAAACCATTCCTGTTTTGGGGGTTGTCTCATTGTTGCCCCTCTAGTGCACCTGTTGTTAATTTCATTAACACAAAAGCAGCTGAAACTGATTAACAACCCCCTCTGCTATGTAACTGACTAGATCCTGGTTAGGATAAAGTGGGTTCGAAAATGAGATACATGGGAAGTGTCCAGTAGGTAAACCGATTCCAAGCTTTATTTAAATGTTCGTGGCTAAACTGAAAACTGAACTGATTCTCTTTTCGAATAAAATTCTAATAAAAGACAGCTAGTCTTTCCCCACGTCTCACCCAAAGTGAACAACTGGTTTTCTTCCGCTAGAAGAGCAGAAAGATTCTCAACACGCGTGTTACTGCATTAGCTCAAGGTTGATTCGCATGGAAATCAAAAGCTGCACTAAGCTGCAGACAGACTGGTCATATAAAACAATTTAAGGCCCTGCTTAGCCTTTCAGCTTTCCCAGAATACACTTCACTCCTGTCCAGCGTGATAAGTCTTTCAGGCATCTGCCATTTGCCTGAAATCTTTCAGCTGAAAAGGTTAAAACACACCCCATAAAGACTGCTATTCTAGTTCTTTGTCACACTCTTCAACATATAATATTTCAGATGTAACTTCTGAGTCACAGCTTTGGAAATATGTGAGAACTATTTCTCTAAATTTAGTAACATCTTTCATTCACCTTTGCCTTTTTATAGCTAATTTGCACATTATTTTCACATTATTATGAGAGTGTTTGCTCCCTGTCCAGTGATGCATAAGAACACAAGGCAGGATTGTGTGAACAAGATGGCTACCCGATTGTTTGTAGGTGAAATTCTTGACATAGCTTCTTGGAAATCATTAGACCAGAGGCAATGCACAAAGTGTCCATGAGACAGCTGATCTAAAACGGTTCTGGGTAACTTTTTTCTTATCAAAATTTTGCCTTATGTTATTTTCATCAGTTTTGGGCAGAGGAAAAAATTAAAGTACATTCCAACCTGTGGTTGTAGCTGTGATTAAAGCAACAGAATAGAGATCTGAACAAAGATGCAGTTGTAAAGATGAGTCTAAGACAATGATTGGCTGAGCTGGACTAAAGTGAAAAATGGCTGATGGGAGAGGTAGAGCCAGAGAAAGAGACCAAGAAGATGTGATCTCTATACACAAGTTTTAGTGCCACACAAATGGGCAAAAACTGTTGTTTTCCCACAGGAAATTTAGATGGACTGCTCTGTGGTCCTACAACTACATTTTAATTAAAATACGGCAAGGTACGCATTAGTAACAGAGGGCTAAAGACGCAATCACTTCATCCAAGATGATGGGAAGGCTGTGAAGTCTGGAAAGTCATGTTAAACAATTCAAGAAGATGTGTTTGTGAGCAGGTCAAATAGAGCAGTTGCAGCTTGACAAGAGTGTCTGAGAACAATACAATATTTGCCTTTATGATGCCTCACTGTGGCTGCTCTCTTAACATTAGCCAAGTTAGCAATTTCCATCTTTTTTTTTAATTTATTGTGCATATTTGAGAGGCTTGTTGCTTTTTGTCATAACATTTCTTGAGCTTCTATAAAAAGCTAAATTTCCATATTGAGGCAAATAAAATATTTCCTTTCTCATCTATCTATCTATCTATCTATCTATCTATCTATCTATCTATCTATCTATCTATCTATCTATCTATCTATCTATCTATCTATCTATCTATCTATCTATCTATCTATCTATCTATCTATCTATCTATCTATCTATTTTCTGGAAAAACTAAAAATGATAAATGTTAATGAATTGTCACTGTTTAGCATCATAAACTAGAAAATGAGAGTTATGTGATCTCATCACTGACCAGTTAAAGATACCACAGAGTGCTAATTTCTACCTTTCCCACACAGAGGTTCCTGGGGCCAGCCATAAAGTGGCAGAGATGTCAAAATGACTCTGTCATCTGGATGCTTTTTTACCTAGCACTGAAACTTTTGTAGAATTAAATTTTATGCTCTTCTTCATTCTTCAATTTTTAAACTGCCTTGGGCCAACTTTCAAATAAGCTATTTAGAAATTAAGTAGATAAATAAGAAGAAGAGGATGCAATTAGCAGGGGCAGTAATTGCCGATATTGAAGAGTGCTGCACATCACTTATAATACTGAACATTCAGTTATTACAACTGACCTCTTGTGCTGCCTTTCTTTGACAATCATTCTTTGTGCTTGATTGTGCAAAGGTGATTCACATTGATGAAGAAAATTTAGTTATAAAATCCCTCAATTTTTGTAAAAGGTAACAATCATGAGTTGTTTGAGCTAGACTTTGAGCAATACATTAACCATTTAAATAACAAATCCTACCATAACATAGTCCATCCATGCATTATCCAACCTGCTATATCCTATTATAGGGTCACGGTGGTCTGCTGGAGCCAATCCCAGCCAACACAGGTCGCAAGGCAGGAAACAAACCCCGGGCAGGGCGCCAGCCCACTGCAGGGCGCACACACACACACCAAGCACACACACTAGGGACAATTTAGAATCGCCAATGCACCTAACCTGCATGTCTTTGGACTGTGGGAGGAAACCAGAGTACCTGGAGGAAACCCACGCAGACACGGGGAAAACATGCAAACTCCATGCAGGGAGGACCCAGGAAGCGAACCCGGGTCTCCTAACTGGGAGGCAGCAGTGCTACCCACTGTGCTACCATGCTGCCACCATAACATAGTGCTTTTACTATCTACAGTATATAGCTGTCATTCAGTGATTTTCGTACATATCTATCTATCTATCTATCTATCTATCTATCTATCTATCTATCTATCTATCTATCTATCTATCTATCTATCTATCTATCTATCTATCTATCTATCTATCTATCTATCTATCTATCTATCTATCTATCTATCTATCTATCTATCTATCTATCTATCTATCTATCTATCTATCTTTACATAGAGACTATCTATCTAATTGTCTGCCTATCCTCAACACATCAACAGTCCCCATGATTAAATTAGTTATTATAGCGTTAAAGGAACCCTTAAACCTGAAAATATGGAATCTCTCCCTGAGTTACATCAATCAGGTGAGAAAGTAGAGCAGTAAAAACTCAATGTAATTACAAAGTATATATTACCAAAATGTCTTACTCTTAGACTTGTTGCATTTATTACTCTGACTATTTTTAATGTTTAAAAGTTTCTTTGTTTACAATATTTTTCCTCCCCGTGCAAACAAGGCTATAAAATTGGATGCCTTCAGAAAGCTTATGGCTTGTCACACACATGCTCTTGGGAGGCAGCTTAAGGGCTCTGGTGGTGGTAGTTACTTGCCAAACCAGGGGTTGGCATTGTGCTCGAATGCCTTCTCTCTTCCTCCCCCTACAGAACAAAAGACTGACAGCCATTCCACCAATGACATCAGTTCCATTATCTACTCTCCAGGACCCGCCCCTTCCTGCCTTGAACCCTTATGACTGGTACTTCAGCCAAATTTTTTTCGATTCTGTATTGAACTCACATCTGAAAAGACGTAACTAACATCTTTGTAAAAAGGTTATTTTGTTTTCATTTATTTTCACTATAAAGGGTCACAGATGTGCCTCAAACCTTTTTCTGTGTTTGCTTCCTTGTGTTTGCAAAAGAAGGATAAGAAAATTAGTAACTTGTATGCTTATATGCTTACATATGTATACTATGTATACACATAATTTGCTTGCTGAAATGCTTGTTGTATATGTACTGTATGCTTACCTAAATTTTTTTTGAAAAACAACATATTTAAACAGAAAAGACTTCCTTATACAGCATTATTTTGAATAAACCTTGAATAAAACATATAGTTTGTGTCTTCAGAACATTAAAAACATACATAGCAAAATTCTGACAAGAACAGGCAATTCAGCCCAACATGCTTGCTAATCCTGTCCACCAAATTTCTCCATACCAACATGAAGCCAAGTTTTGAAGGCCCCTAAAGTCCTACTCTCTACACACTACATGGTTTAACTTATTCCATGTGTCTGTGTTACTCTGTGGAAAAAAAACACTTTCTAAAACATTTGTACAATATTTACTATTAACAAGCTTTTTTAAACACTTTGATCATGTCACCTCTTAGTCTCCTTTTGGTTATACTCAAAAGATTCAACTCTTAATTGAATTAAATAAACACTTTGTCTTCAGAGGCAATTAGTTTTCGTTTATTTTTTATGTCAAGAACTTTAAGGTTGCTTTAGATCAAGTAACATATGCTTGGCCACATGTAAAGACTGTCAATGTTAAATCAATACCAAAAATATCTAAAGTTTATTGAGCAAAAGAAATGGAGAACATGGCACACATGCTGGCACACTGAAACGTAGTAAAGAAATGAAAGCAATAATACACTTGTAAACAAACACATCTGCTTCTGCCTTAAATCTTTAGTCTATACGCAGAATGTCCAAACTGAAGTTGCTGGTGTACGTTTTTAACTATTTACATATTCACTGCATTCATTTTCTCATGTTATGCTCTCTATTACTTCCAAATGTTGTGTAGCTTTATGCCATACACTTCTTGGGAAGTTTAATGATGACCAAGATTCAGACGTTAGCCTGCGGGGAGAGCTACTGAAAAGAGTGGATAAGTTTTAATATCTAGGATTAGTGTTAGACTGAGATGGAAAATTAGAAGCAGAGATAACCCATAGAGTGCAGTGTGGATGGAAGAATTGGAAGAAGGTATAAGGAGTAATGTGTGTGATTGAAGAATTAAGGCTAAGATAAGCACACTTAGGTATATTAAACAGAGAACATTTCACTATTATTGTAGTCTTTGACCAATGAGGTGATATCCATCCATTCATCCATTATCCAACCCGCTATATCCTGACTACAGGGTCATGGGGGTCTGCTGGAGCCAATCTCAGCCAACACAGGGCGCAAGGCAGGAAACAAACCCCAGGCAGGGCGCCAGCCCACCACAGGGCACACACACACCAAACACACACCAAGCACACACTAGGGACAATTTAGGATCGCCAATCCACCTAACCTGCATGTCTTTGGACTGTGGGAGAAAACCAAAGCACCCGGAGGAAACCCATGTAGACACGGGGAGAACATGCAAACTCCATGCAGGGAGGACCCGGGAAAAGAACCCAGGCCTCCTAACTGCAAGGCAGCAGTGCTACCACTGCGATGAGGCGATATGCCCCAATTTCAAATTTTTTATCAGTTAATCGTAAAGTAAGGTTTTTAAAACAGTAGTAAGATCAGCAATGATGTATGGAGCTAGGACATGTGCTGTAAAGTTAGCAGGAGAAGAAGTAAGATGTGTCAGAAATGAGAATGTTGAGATGGATAAGTGGAGCTACAAAGAAAGGACAGAATAGGAAATGAGACAATCAGAGGTACAACAAAAGTGGGAAAGAATCTAAGAAAGTAAAGCAATGTATGTTCGAAGTGGTATGGACAGACAATGAATATGTGGGCAGAAGAGTGATGGGAATGGAAGTACAGGGGAAGAGGACGTGAGGAATGCTAAAGCACAGGTGGATTGATAAAATAAAATAAGATCTGAAGGAAAAGACCTTGACTGGCAAGGAGGTGCAGGACTGAGCTGTTTGGAGAAGGTTGATCAACCACACCAATTCACACAGAAGTGGAAAATAATGAAGAGAAAAAAGTAGAAGAAGCCTGCTTGGGAATTTACATGCAGGATTGAAATTTATGAACTTTTATGTGTCATCCATGAGCTGTACATAGATATAAGGATACTTGATGAAATAAAAAGTTAAGCGTGCTGGGCAGGATCAAAGGCAGATTCACTGATTGAAAGGTAAGAGTGCTTATCATTACACCATCATTACAATCTGTGTGGAGCTGTTTCTCGGTTGATAGATCACATTTTAAAATTTCATGCCATTGGCTCCAACCACGATCTGCGAGGTGGCGGTTGGGTTGGCTTGCTAAAAGTTTTTTTTTTTTGTAATAATTTTTTTATTTGAATTTAAAATGAATATAGAGTTATCCAATCAATAAGGGATAAGAAAAGGTAACATGACATGAAGAAAGAGATAAACCGTACAAAAGAATTATAATCTGCTAGCTCCCTGCCTTCCCATCGAATCTCACCACAGTAACCTCACATAACCATAACCAAAAAAAAAGGTAAGGTATTGCTGTATCCCTCCGCTGAAGCCACCTTTGTCCAGAAGTGAGAGAAAAAATGAGCTTGAAAGACAAAACCTGTAAGGAGAGTTAGGTATATTAAACAGAGAATATTGTGCTGTTATTGACCAATGAGACATAGTGCCCCAATTTAAAATTGTAATGTGAGAAGAAGAAGAACTATTTAATCATTCTGCCAATAACTCAACAATAATTAAATTGAAAAGAATATCTCCAAACTTTAAAAGTAGCACGAGCCAATTAAAAAGAGAGACCAGTAAGTATAAAATGAACATAAGTAGATAAACCCCTAATGGAAAACAGAAAAGGAAAAGGCAGATAAATTTAAAAGTGAAAAACTGAGGAGAGCCCCCGTGACCCTGTGTTAGGATATAGCGGGTTGGACAATGACTGACTGACTGAAAACTGAGGAGAGTAAGAACTGCTATTCTCTCAATAGTAACAGCCTAAGAGGCGATAAATGGCTGGAGACCTGCCACTGGAGGACTGTCCCATAATATGTGGAAGAAAGTTCTCAAGATGTTAAGTGGGCCAGACTACAGACATAGTGGAAAAAAATGCAAACTAGAAGATAAATAAATCAGGTGAACAAACCATCATTGTATGTGCTGGCGATTAGAATTTGTTCAGGTGAGCTCAACATTTTTTAAAAAGTACTCTGGCACAAAGGATCAGATGAGAGAATCAATTATAGGAGCAGACACCCTGGCAGCATCATGCAGGAGGACATACATAACAGAAAGAGGTTTAATGGAATTAACTGAAGATGCATGGGTAATGAGAAATTCCACATGTGCTGAGCTGCAGGTAAAAGAAGAAAGATAAGCAAAGAAGAATGGACGGAAGGAGAGACTGGAACATAAGGAAACCTGATGCATCATAATGCGTGAATTCACAAAAAGATCTAGTTCAGGAACAAAATAGGCTGACCGCCAATATTAATGTGCTCTATCTAACAATATTGCTGTGTTGGATTGCCAAAACGGAACTGACAGAATCAGTTTTCATAACTATAAATGATCTAAAACATCTTGCATCACCCCAGTCCCAAAGGTATCACGTCCTAGTGAGCTGAATGACTTCCGCCCTGTCACTCTGATGTCACATGTGATGAAGATCATGGAGCGGCTGCTGCTTCACCACCTGAGGCCACAGGTCTGCCACGCCCTCGACCCTCTGCAGTTCGTATACCAGGAGAAGGTGGGAGCGGAGGATGCCATCATCTACATGCTACACCGATCCCTCTCCCACTTGGATAGAGGCAGTGGTGCTGTAAGAATTATGTTTCTAGACTTCTCTAGCACCTTCATCACCATCCAACCTCTGCTCCTTAGGGACAAGCTGACAGAGATGGGAGTAGATTCATACCTAGTGGCATGGATCATGGATTATCTTACAAACAGACCTCAGTATGTGCATCTCAGAAACTGCAGGTCTGACATTGTAGTCAGCAGCACAGGAGCACTGCAGGGGACTGTACTTTCTTCGGTCCTGTTCAACCTATATACATCAGACTTCCAATACAACTCGGAGTCCTGCCACGTGCAAAAGTTCGCGGACGACACTGCTATCGTGGGCTGCATCAGGTGTGGGCAGGAGGAGGAGTATAGGAACCTCATCAAGGACTTTGTTAAATGGTGCAACTCAAACCACCTACACCTGAACACCAGCAAAACCAAGGAGCTGGTGGTAGATTTTAGGAGGACCAGGCCCCTCATGGACCCCGTGATCAATCAGAGGTGACTGTGTGTAGAGGGTGCAGACCTATAAATACCTGGGAGTGCAGCTGGATGATAAATTGGACTGGACTGCCAATACTGATGCTCTGTGCAAGAGAGGACAGAGCCGACTATACTTCCTTAGAAGGCTGGCGTCTTTCAACATCTGCAATAAGATGCTGCAGTTGTTCTATCAGACGGTTGTGGTGAGCGCCCTCTTCTACGCGGTGGTGTGCTGGGGAGGCAGCATAAAGAAGAGTGACGCCTCACGCCTGGACAAAATGGTGAGGAAGGCAGGCTCTATTGTAGGCACGGAGCTGGACAGTTTGACATCCGTGGCAGAGTGATGGGCGCTGAGCAGGCTCCTATCAATCATGGAGAATCCACTGCATCCACTAAACAGTGTCATCTCCAGACAGAGGAGCAGCTTCAGCGACAGACTGCTGTCACTGTCCTGCTCCACTGACAGACTGAGAAGATCGTTCCTCCCCCAAACTATGCGACTCTTCAATTCCACCCGGGGGGGTAAACGTTAACATTATACAAAGTTATTGTCTGTTATACCTGCATTGTTACCATTCTTTAATTTAATATTGTTTTTTATCAGTATGCTGCTAATGCAGTATGTGAATTTCCCCATGGGATTAATAAAGTATCTATCTATCTATCTATCTATCTATCTATCTATCTATCTATCTATCTATCTATCTATCTATCTATCTATCTATCTATCTATCTATCTATCTGTCTGTCTGTCTGTCTGTCTGTCTGTCTGTCTGTCTGTCTGTCTGTCTGTCTGTCTGTCTGTCTGTCTGTCTGTCTGTCTGTCTGTCAGTCAGTCAATCACTGTATATTACATGCCTTGGTTTTAAAAACAGAAAAACATGGAGTGCCAGACTTGCTTCAATTGGGAGCCTGGGCAAGGACAAGATCTGAGCCAGTGCTAAAGTGAGTAACGAACAAATGGCCAATAATGCCATTCAAAGTTTGGAAGTGCAACAGAGCATCTGCTCTGGATAAAGTCAGAAGAGAAGGCAGAAATGATAGACTTGATGTCTTTCCAGTATTTAGGGGTAGATGAGAGCAGGAGTGCTGAACTCAGAAAGTTTAAATGAGGAATGATGTATTTCCTAATGATAGCCTTTTGAGACCCGAAAGATTATGACATGTCATTCCAGGTACTAATAGATGGTTTAATATCATTAATTATGTGGCGAGAATTAGCAGAAATAGCATTTCTAATGGAGGAAGTTATTGCAATGCCTAAATACTTAAAGACAGTTTGAAAAAAATAAAAGAAGAAAAAGAGAATTCAGGGCATTATTCAAAGGGAGAAGAGTCTATTTATTCCAACTTGTTTTGTAACCTGAAAGAGCATCATACTTGTAGAATAGCTCAAAAAAGGGCACGTCAGAAGATGCAGGTTTAACATCATCTCATCAGCATATAACAAAGATCCTGTGATAGGCATTATATAAACCCATGTGTTAAAAATCTAGACATACACGAAGTTAATGCTAGTGGCTTGGGGCAGAGAGCAAAAAAGCAATAGCATTAACAGACATCCCTGCTGCACACTCCTTTGAATATGAAGTAGAGGAGACATATTATATTTAGTGAGCAAGGAGCACATGGGAGATGAGTACAGAGCATGGATCACACCAATAAAAGAAAGGCCAAGTCCCATTGTTTCCAAGATTCTCCAGAGGTAGTGCCAGTTGTGCCTGTCAAAGGCTTCTCCACATCCAATGAAAAAAGTGAGGGCTTGAGAACAGTCGTTGCTGATACTATGCAAGTGATGGCGCAGATTGTCAGCAGTGTAGCTAAACAGAATTAAACCAAGTTTGGCAATGACAGCTGTCAGACAACGAGCTAGCACTGCTGTTAGTAACGTCACGTCTGCATTCATCAATGACAGGTGCTGGTAGAGGGCAGAGTTTATGAACAGGTGAACACGTAAAGAAGTTAGAGTGGAGGACAGCATCTCAAGAAAACGTTGACCCAGTTGAGGGAAAAAGGCCAACAGTACCTCTTCTTGGATCTTGTCCAGTTCTGGGGATTTTAATTTAGAAAAGATTACTGATAGTAAGAGGGGCTTCCGGCAGCAAAGCATCAGCCAGCAACATTTCAGGTATAGAAAAAGGAGAATAAAATGAATCTTGTGTTAGAAGACTTGAGGTTGAACAGCCAAGAAAAATTTGAAGAGTTTTGGTAATAGTTGCATCTCTCTGTTTGTTAGCTGAATCTTATTTACACATCCTGAGAGCTAATAATTGAGTTGGCATTGCTATGTAACTGTAATATGGGGGGCTAATATTTTTTATTTTTCAGTTTTACATGAAAGACGCTTGTTGGCCTGTGAAATGTGAGCTTCATGAATTGGATCCAGCACGTTGGGCCTTGTGAATTCCAGAATATTCAGATGCAACTTAAGCTTGATAATTTTTCTTGGGTGTAATGCGGGTCAAGTTAGAAGCATATAATTTTCTTCTGTGTAATGTGGACCAACTTAGATGGAAAACAAATATAAAAATTGTGGATGCGCATCTTAATAGCCAACCAAACAAAACTGAGGTTTTGAAATGGTTTAACATTCTCCCAATTGTCCAGTTTAGCGGAGAGCCAAATGCTCTCTTTTTAAAGAGTAAGGCTTTAAAATGTACAGGAACACTCACCAGGAAAAACAGATAAGAAGATGAGATTAAGATGTAATCACAGGGCCTTCAAAGTTTATAGAGGTAAATCAGGTTGAAGATATGCTTGTCTATGATTTGATATTGAAGTAGGTGGCAAAAAAGAATCGACACAAAAGATCTAATTAATCAATCCTAGATGAAGAGAGGACAAGAAAGAAGATTCCTCTGCGGAGGGGTTTTAAAGACAAGTAAACTTGGTCAGCTACAAATATCGTGAAAAATTATGTGAAAATGAATGAATAGTTGAATTTCCATAAAAGATGATCTGAAGATAGGTCAATAAAGGCATTTTCATTCATACTGGTTACGGGTCAAATTTGGGAAAAATTCAAAATTTTATTTGCCATTATCTGAAAAAAAAACATATTTTTTAGGGAGTGGGAATGTAGGCTAACCTCCTGCCTGCCAGCTTCATCAGCACATAACATAACATCACCATTGCACCCCAAGCCTAAGACCTTGATTTTCAATGATTTGCTGAATCAGAATCAAGACGCAGATGCTACATGAATGCAGAGGAAGCAACAATCATGAGGAAGAATGAGACACAAACTGATGTGTTATTGTTGTTCTACAAAGATCAATGTCTGTTTTAATGCAAAACAAAAGATCTACAACTCTGGATTGCTTCTCAGGAGTTGAGCTTGTCCTCATGTTCCATGTAAAAACATTCAGATTAGAAACCGAAAGAAAACAGAAAAGAAAGTGCAATAGACCAGATGGACCAAAGCAAAAACTCGGCAATTAGCCAGAATCCTCCTCCAAATTGTACCACAAGAAACCCCAAAAAGTAAAAGGAATGTATTAGAAAACATTACAGTATATTGTAAAATATGTATAAATAAGCTCACAAGACAGAAGTGGCATAGTCAGTGCTGGTTAGAAAAAGAAAACCATTTGTGGAGAAAATGAGTCATACCTGCCAGACTCTAAAGCAACATAGTAAGTGTTTCAAAAAAAAATTAGAAATCTAAAAGGATTAGACAAAAGCTTAGCAGGCAGTAGTAAGCAGGATAAAACTCTAGCATGTGGTGTGCTGGGAATTAGGCGTGCCAAAAAGGGACCTCTGTCCCAAAGACCCAACAACTACACACCACAGTATAAATAGAAGAGGAAAAAATGAATTTCCATGAAGGCCATGTTATATACGAGGGCAATCCCAAAAGTAAGGTCTCCAAATCGGTGGGGATGTAGAGAACTGTTCGTATGGCTGTTGGCCACACTGTTGTGATTGGTGCTTCCTCCACTCCCAAACAAGCATGTGCGGCTTCGCTGGGATGCTCAATCTTGGCTTGGCAGCCCTTGAAAATGGAGCTCCCGTTGAACGCTACCGCCAAGTGCCAAGTTCGCGCAGGAGACCGTCAATTTCCGACGAGACAGTCGCGAAGGTTGAGGAAAACATGCGTAAAGATCGGCGGTTGGAACTTCATCACCCACCAACCCTATAGTCCGGACTTGGCACCCAGTGACTACCACCTGTTCCCTAAGTTGAAAGAACATTTGTCTGGAAGGCAATTCTGCTCCGACGAAGAGGTGAAAGATGAGGTTCAACGCTTCCTGAAGGACATGGTGGCGAGCTGGTATGACATGGGCATTCTAAAACTACTACAGCGTCTACAAAAATGCATCGACCGAAATGGCAATTATGTAGAAAAATAAATAAGTCTTTAACCTTTAAAATGATGTAAACATTATAGAAAATAAACGGTTGTTTGTATTTCTAAAAAAATAGGAGACCTTACTTTTGGGATTGCCCTCGTATAAACAACAGCAATATAGTAATAAAGTACAAAACTGCAATCATCAGAGCCAGCAGAATAAAAGAATGACACCAGTTCAAGTTACAGACCTCAGCTGAAGAGTGCAACTTTCTGAAAGACATTGTAAAAATAACCAGACTGCAGAACGTTCTGGCTGAAACAAAGAGGTTAACTGTTTTAAGGGCTTTTACAGGATCCATAGGGTAGGACAGGTGCTCCTTTGCAGGATAAAGCAGAAAAGCGAAATACCAGCCTCAAGGGGCTCTTTTAAGAATTAGAGACATCTTTTAGAACACTGTAATCAGGATAGAAACAAATTTCGCCACCCCTCAATGAGCACATTTTAGGATTCCATTGCCTCCTATAAAATGACCTGGCAATTGCTATCATATATGTTTGAAATAATGGTTAAGGAGTGATCTCCTTCACTCTTTCAAATGAAAATCCGGCAAGCTCTCAAAACCTTGGGTTTAAATTTCAGCACATTCAGAAACAATGATTGCTGTTGAAGCTCCAGGAACTGAAGTAAGTTCCGTTCACTTAGTACTTTTACAGACACCAATAATCCTGATGTTATCACTTTTGCTTAATCTCTGTTTCATGATTCTCCATGCAGGCCTGGAACAAAGCAGTGAGCTTTCAATTCACTGTCAGGTTTAAAAAAAGCTGGTTTAAAATTTACTATTAAGGCTTATATGGAGAACATTGATTTGGTCTTGAACAAAATCGCTCAACTAACCAGCACCAGAGGCTGCAGATAAGACACCATCTGCCTGAGTGTGAAGTTTTCTTCACAGTACTTGTAGTGGAAGACTGTGATGGTGTTCTCTACCCAGAACATTCTAGGAATACCAGCACAGGTAAGTGAGCACTAGTTCAGTGAAGAATATGGAAAAATCAACGAGTGAAGGAGCAGGATGGGGAGAAAAGCTATTCACTATTGGGCATCACTTGGTTACCACCAGTTGGGTCAAATGTGACTTATAGTGAGAAGTACCTGTGTGGAAAACAACAGCGTGCCTAAAGAACACAAATAAAACAGAGACAGACAGTGCTGTATAGACATGGAGACAATATGAAACAATGTTCTGTGTAAAGCTCTGTATACCATATTTGAATAATATTACAAATGTAGCTAGATAGATTTGTAAAATACTATACAAGATAGATCAGGGGTTTCCAACTCCAGTCCTGGAGAGCTACTGTGGCTGCAAGTTTTCATTCTAACTCTTTTCTTAATTAGTGACCAGTTTTTGCTGCTAATTAACTATTTCCCTTTATTTTAATTGACTTTTCTTGAGACTCTGACCGCTGAATCGATTCTTTTTTCCTTAAACATCATCTAAACATAAATTTGATGTGAAGTGAGCCAACAGATGAGCAACTAAGTTGGGGCCTCAAACTCCAACCAACTTCACTTCATTCAGTTTCCTAATTTGAAGCCAATTCTCATTAAACCTGTTATTTAATTCCATGGCGCTCATTCTGCAATGGCAGACATTTCCAAAACTGTTGATTTTCTTTTTTTAAGAGCGTTTTCAAAATGTTTTTTGGACCTGAGCAGATCAACATTACTGAGGCCTTCACCTTTGCTTATTTTCAGTTATTGTGTGATGGACGCAGGTTGTTGTTTATGTGTTGGTTCATTTTGTGTCTTAATATTATTTGGTTGCTAATTAAGGAAAAAAGAAATAATTAAGGGGCCTGAGTCTTAAGTTGTGCATCAATTAAAATTAAGGCAAAGAGTTAATTAGCACCAAAAACTGGTCACTAATTAAGAAAAGGGTTAGAATGAAAACCTGCAGCCACAGTAGCTCTCCAGGACTGGAGTTGGAGACCACTGAGAGAGAGAGATAGATAGATAGATAGATAGATAGATAGATAGATAGATAGATAGATAGATAGATAGATAGATAGATAGACAGACAGACAGACAGACAGACAGACAGACAGACAGACAGACAGACAGACAGACAGACAGACAGATAGATAGATAGATAGATAGATTGTCCACCTTAGATGTATTTTATTTCAGACATCTGTGAAAAACCACACTACATGATGTGCTCTTGAACAACATCAGAATATGAAATAGCAAGCACATGACTGGAGGTTGTTTCAATTAAAATTCAAGAAAAGGTGCCCATAAATAAAGTATATAAAAAAATCAGATTATCAATACTCACAGATGTTACTGTCTGTCAAACTCAGTGATGTTAAGAAGGCAGTAATAAAAATCTCAATTAATGAACCAATGTGGATTTGTACTTTCCCAATGTGAAAAAAACACAACTTTTTAAAAAGGTTTCTGCCTTATCAAGAAAAGCGAAGCATTGAGTCAGCTGTAACAGACCTTTCGCCTCAGTCATCTCCCCTGCTGCTAATCATGAATGCCATTGATAAAACGGAAAGCCACCGCCGCAATAAAGGCAGGCAAATTTGCATTTGAATGGTTAGCGCAAGTTTAGGAGTGGGCGGGTAAAGAAAACACTCGCTACATAAACTTATAGGAAATAATATGCTTTTTTTTCTCTTAAAATAACACATAACATGAAGTCTCATAAAGGAGCTACCGTTTATATTAACAAACCACGTCGAAATTGAGAGCCATCAGCTGGACAGCTCTGAATTGAATCAGTGCACAGGTTAACGTAAAATCATAGAGTCATTTCAAAAGCTTGGGGTTTTAATTATTTTTTATTCTTCTATATTTTTTTTTACTCGCATAGAATAAAATTATATATAAGAGGTTCCAGGTGCCTTGATTTGTACAAGCTATTGAGATGCTCATTTGACATGCGGATTTTTCAGCCCTGAATGTCAGCATGTCAAGCAAGGAAAGAAAATGACTTTAAGCTTAATTCAGCAGAGCAAGATTAGCATATCAATAATAACAGAGGTAAAAAAAGAGGATTTGTTAGATGGGTTGTGTTTGCAATTGCTCAATTTCAAACAATGTTGAACTGAACATTGTGAACATTGCACCTTTAATGTTATTCACCTCTTTTTATGCAAAAGACTATTGCTTTCTCAGATATGAATAAACACCTGTTTGATTTAAATTACGAATTTCTTTTAGGTTGTAATTATTTTTAAATTGGTCCAATGTGCCAGCAGGTGTATACGGGAGTGAGTTCCACTATGGATGGGCAGCCTATCCAGTGTGTCCTTGTACTTTGCATCCCGTGCTGCTGAGGTAACCTTCAGCTTCTTGCTATACTGAACTGGGTCCAGCAGTTTATTCAGTGTTGTGTTACTGTATGGTTTTGGGTAAGAATCATCTTTCTACATGTTTAAGATGTTGTTCTTCATGCCTTTTATGTCAATCTTTATCTGCACTCACTTATTTCTGTGTGATGCTAAATTAAATGGCTTTAGAAACATATGTGCACTGTCACACATGCATGTTGGAGGACTGTCATTAACACTGTCATCTCCTTCTTTACCCACAGGGCCCAGAAACCACCCAGTGAGGGCAACTGATATTGCCCTTTCTGGTTCAGCCTCCTTAAAAACCAGAGACTCCCAAAAGGAGGCATCATTTCTGGCATGAGCGACCCACTGGATGGAGCTCCGCTACCAGTGTGACTTGAACCTCAGCTAATTAGCCCAAATGCCTTATTTGTTTGTTTTCATACTGTCACACACATCCACATGGGAGGCAGCTAAAGGGCTTGAATGAGAGTAATTCCAAGCCAGACCAGGAGGTAGCTGAGTGCCCTGACTCTTTATCTCGCTTTTCTGTAGACCAACAGCAAATTCCACCTGGCCCTGATGACGTCATTCCTGGTTTCAGCCCCTTTCACATTACCTCCGGATGCGAGCCTATGGATGAAGACCATTCTGGTTCCTGCTCCTTTGATGTCACTTCCTACACTGGCCTTTAAACCTTTCCTCCATCCCCTCAGTTCTGTTCTGGACTCCAATCTGTACACTTCAGTACAAACCTTTAAACCATTTTGCAGCCAGGGAATAATATACAGGTGGCTGCCCCAAACCTTTCTGTGACTTTTTTGGATTTTTGTGACAAAACCCAGCATAACATGAAAGTGCACCCAAAACAGCATTTCTTTTGTTTTTCCTTTTGGTGTCATTGGCCGATAAATGGGACAAACTGGTTGGAGCTCCAAATTTTCTCACTTCATGGAGCTGTCATTTCTGCCACCGGCCATACTACATAATAAGATTCAATTAAGCATTCAAATATTTATTAGCATTTGTAAGACACTAAAAAATGCTCATCTTCTGTTGAGGCTTGCAAAAAAAATTAATATTTTTAAGATTAATTTGTCTCCAAATAATCAAGAAAATCACAAATCATTTTTCCAGGATATAAAAGTCTGGAACCTCAGAGGTTGTCACTAGATATGGCTAGAAATACCTTTCTGTTACCTCACAAGCTTCTTTTCTTACTTCTGAGCTCGTCTGTTAAGCTAAAGTCAATTAGAAGCACGATATGGCCATGACAATCCTGTTGTAAAAGGGTACACTCTTACATACTGTATGTACAACATAATATGAAATTAGTATAAAAATAAGCCATGTTGTAACATTAAGGAGGTACTAATGGATGTTGATAAGGGCCTTGGAGCTCAGGGAGCACAGCCTGCTTGGGATTCTCCTGTACATGTGATGGTCAAGATTTAGAAATACAGAAGCACCTTAGATTACCAGATGGAAACTTATGGCTAAGGCATCGAGGACACCAGACGTGATTCCCAGTGTATGTCCAAAAACAGTTATTGGACAGACCTTAAATGCCCTCTTAGCCATAAGACATTTAAACTTCTAGTAAGAAGATGAGTTGTTGGCAACTGGCGGCTTTCACTCAACTTTATGCGCTGACATCATTTTTGCAGTTCCATGCTGATTTTGCTTGTGTGGCTGCTGGTAGATACTCTAACCAGCTGTGATGTTCAAAAAATAAAAGCTGAAAAAGAGGCAAAACAGTTTCAAAAGAGACAAGAGGTAGAATATGCGATTTTGATGAAACCCTAGTACCGGTGTTTCTTGTTTGTAAAGATATTGTGGCGCTAGTTGTTTGTTGATATATTCCAGACCACATTGGGTATACTGTACAAAGTTCTATGTTTACCCATCAATAAAACTGAATTTCACACCCCTGGTATAGAGGAAAAGGTGAGCAGGAAGTGTTGTGAGCTACTGGTTCTGCCATTTAAACTGGCATTCAAGTGACATCCATATCTCCAAATAGACCCTTTACACTGTAAGGATTATAATGTTTCCATTTTTGTTATATTTTTACTTTTCTTCCATGTTTAACCTCTTGTTTATTCCTGCCTTGATTGCTGCTTTGGCAAACAGATGGCTTAGGAGCTCTTTCTGCAGGCCACAACAGACTATAAAGATAAATTAAGCTTACAACACATATACAGTTCAATAATTTTATAAACTAATGACTGACAAAAATAGACTGGAAAGGCTGGCATTTATTTAATGGACTACACCGGGCAAGATTTGTTTTATAGCAATGGAAAATGGCATATCGAGAAAGCACTTTGACAAAAGTCATCACAGGCCTGGTACTATTACTGTCCGTTGGCATTTACGTCAAGTTCTTGTCTAGTTTATAGGGCCCACAGCAAGAGAAAAATGAGCTTTACAGCGTTGGCAAGGTTTCCGTCAGGCACTGCGTCTATTGATTAAATGTGCCACGTCCCACTCAGAATACCAAAACTGTGCAAAAAACACACCCTCTCCATCATACTCATCTTTTCATTTAGTTCTAAGCGTAAATGATTGTCATATTTTTAGCACTGGCCAATTTACTACATATTGCTTGAGTGAGCATTTCTGATAGCAGGAAACAGCGATTGTCTTAAAAATTGAATATAATGACCAAAAGGTTGGGCACAATCTTTAACTTTATGACCGAATGTGACTGGTATTTGAATGTATGGAGTGATTTAACTATTCATTGTTAAAGACTAGCTTGTTTTGAAAGTTTGCTGCAGCATTTAATCACAATCCGTACTCATGAAAACAAGAAAGAGTAAATCCATTTTAGGTTTCAGCTTTAACAACATGACGTTGTACTGGAAAATACAGCTTCATAATATAATATAATTATATTTAAACTCATCACTTAAAGATATTGTACAGACAATTATCACAAAATGCTAGATATTAGAAGTACACAGTAACAAAGTGAAGAAAAAAATAGGTATACTGTCAGAAAGCTGCTTCTTTATTTTAAAGTAACCAGTTTAGATAGATAGATAGATAGATAGATAGATAGATAGATAGACAGACAGACAGACAGACAGACAGACAGACAGACAGACAGACAGACAGACAGACAGATAGATAGATAGATAGATAGATAGATAGATAGATAGATAGATAGATAGATAGATAGATAGATAGATAGATAGATAGATAGATAGATACTTTATTAATCCCAAGGGGAAATTCACGAAGTTTAAACTCATCCTTTAAAGATATTGTGCCTACAATTATCACAGAATGCTAGATATTATAACTAAACAGCAACAGCGTGAAGAAAAACAATAAAAACATTATCAAAGCAAGCTTTAGAAAACAAATGCATTTTGCACAGTCCTTAAAGTTAAATTTTCTTCATTCCTAAGCATAATTTTTAATTCTCATTACACTTTGCTTTTGGTGTTTCCTTAAAAACTGTTGGGTTAGAACTTCTGGCTTTGAATTCATTTGGTTTGACATGGATTTTGCTTTTCCCTTGATCCCTTGATTAAGTTTACCCTATTTTGTTTACTTAAGATTTAGGTTTTGTTTTTGGTTATTTTTTCCAGTTACTTCAGCTTTACTTTCAGCTTTTTATTTATTTATTTTCTTCATTTAAGATTTATTTGCTTAATGTATGGTTTATCTAGTGCATTGTATTTAGGAATTTTCTTTGGATTATTTATTGGATTGGATTGTTGTTTGTTGCTTCTTTCTAAAATAAACTTAATAAACAGAGAAATGAAAATGTATTTATTCATATTTTAAAGGTTATCAGGTGACTTAGCTTAGTGTTTGAAATTATTTTTGAGGTGTTATACAGTGTATCAAAGTGGTGCAAGGTTTTTAAAAACAGGGTTGCTCAGGCTTTGTGAGTGAAGGTGTTGCCGGCATAAAGCTGTGCAGACCTCAAGTGTTTAATGGGGAAATCGGCTGATTGCTCATTCATGCATGAGCTCAATCAGCTCAGTCATTCCTTGTCAACACTCCATGGATCATTATGGAAAGCACCTATACTCACAAGGGTAAAAGGGATCTGAGATTAGGAAGAGAGGAAGAGATTGAAAATCAAAAGAGAAAAATCATAGGAGAGAAGAGAGAAAGAGAGTGAGAGAGAGAGAAGGGGCTAGTGGAGTGGAAAGTAAGAATGGTGGTTGGGAGGACCCATGGGGAGCAAGGGGAATGGCGCTCCATGTGCAGGTCACTCCTGTTCAGCATTTGGAGGAGCAGGAACAGCCGTGTGCTCCTAGGGTCATCCTGCAGACACCAGAGGATGACATGAGAGCCAGGTTCAAAGCGTCATGGTGGATGCTGTTGTAGGTTGACCTTGTTTGTCAGCATCACAGCCCTACTGAGAAAACCCATAGGGTGAGCAGGAAGATCCACTGGGGCTCACAGAGAAATAAAAGATGATTCTGACTTTGCTTTTACTCTTCAATTTAACATATTTATTGTATCTGTTTATCGATTGATTTTAACTTCCACCATTCACTGTTTTTATGAATTATTTACTGAATAGTTTTTGTACTGCACTTTTTGATTAAATTGTTTAAAATAAAAACTATGCACTTTAGCGCCATATCTTTTTGCTTGTGTCCTCATTGTCCTAGCCCATCTCAATTATATCTATCGATGTCCTAGGAGACGGAAGATCCCAGAGCTGCAGGCACCTGGGGCATCACATTGTGATTTTAGCCTTCCTGCTTCGGAAAATAAATACATATCAAAAATGTCCCTTCTCCAACCCTTTGAAAAAGGAGAAATACAGCTTTATAAAACTAAGATTATGGATTGCTCTTAGCTTGATCACTTACATTTTTTTGTAAGATTAGTTTAAAAAAAAACAGTTTACAGAAGAAACAACCAATTTCTTTCTGAAGTTCACTTTTCTCTTCAATTAGATTATAACGTAGCAGATGCCATGGAGCAGATTTTGTAAGCAGAGACCGGGAAGTAGACAAGTGCAGCGGGTCCCAATGTGAGCTGATTTGGTCATTTCTGGCTCTTCACATTCGTAGGGTCCTAGTTCATCCATTATCTTTTGTCAGATGTACACTGTATTATTATACACTTTTTTTTGTTTAACACAAACTTAACCAGTTAGTTACAGTGGTGTGAAAAACTATTTGCCCCCTTCCTGATTTCTTATTCTTTTGCATGTTTGTCACACAAAATGTTTCTGATCATCAAACACATTTAACCATTAGTCAAATATAACACAAGTAAACACAAAATGCAGTTTTTAAATGATGGTGTTTATTATTTAGGGAGAAAAAAAATCCAAACCTCCATGGCCCTGTGTGAAAAAGTAATTGCCCCCTAGTTAAAAAATAACCTAACTGTGGTGTATCACACCTGAGTTCAATTTCCGTAGCCACCCCCAGGCCTGATTACTGCCACACCTGTTTCAATCAAGAAATCACTTAAATAGGAGCTGCCTGACACAGAGAAGTAGACCAAAAGCACCTCAAAAGCTAGACATCATGCCAAGATCCAAAGAAATTCAGGAACAAATGAGAACAGAAGTAATTGAGATCTATCAGTCTGGTAAAGGTTATAAAGTCATTTCTAAAGCTTTGGGACTCCAGCGAACCACAGTGAGAGCCATTATCCACAAATGGCAAAAACATGGAACAGTGGTGAACCTTCCCAGGAGTGGCCGGCCGACCAAAATTACCCCAAGAGCGCAGAGACGACTCATCCGAGAGGTCACAAAAGACCCCAGGACAACGTCTAAAGAACTCCAGGCCTCACTTGCCTCAATTAAGGTCAGTGTTCACGACTCCACCATAAGAAAGAGACTGGGCAAAAACGGCCTGCATGGCAGATTTCCAAGACTCAAACCACTGTTAAGCAAAAAGAACATTAGGGCTTGTCTCAATTTTGCTAAGAAACATCTCAATGATTGCCAAGACTTTTGGGAAAATACCTTGTGGACTGATGAGTCAAAAGTTGAACTTTTTGGAAGGCAAATGTCCCGTTACATCTGGCGTAAAAGGAACACAGCATTTCAGAAAAAGAACATCATACCAACAGTAAAATATGGTGGTGGTAGTGTGATGGTCTGGGGTTGTTTTGCTGCTTCAGGACCTGGAAGGCTTGCTGTGATAGATGGAACCATGAATTCTACTGTCTACCAAAAAATCCTGAAGGAGAATGTCCGGCCATCTGTTCGTCAACTCAAGCTGAAGCGATCTTGGGTGCTGCAACAGGACAATGACCCAAAACACACCAGCAAATCCACCTCTGAATGGCTGAAGAAAAACAAAATGAAGACTTTGGAGTGGCCTAGTCAAAGTCCTGACCTGAATCCAATTGAGATGCTATGGCATGACCTTAAAAAGGCGGTTCATGCTAGAAAACCCTCAAATAAAGCTGAATTACAACAATTTTGCAAAGATGAGTGGGCCAAAATTCCTCCAGAGCGCTGTAATAGACTCATTGCAAGTTATCGCAAACGCTTGATTGCAGTTATTGCTGCTAAGGGTGGCCCAACCAGTTATTAGGTTCAGGGGGCAATTACTTTTTCACACAGGGCCATGTAGGTTTGGATTTTTTTTTCTCCCTAAATAATAAAAACCACCATTTACAAACTGCATTTTGTGTTTACTTGTGTTATATTTGACTAATGGTTAAATGTGTTTGATGATCAGAAACATTTTGTGTGACAAACATGCAAAAGAATAAGAAATCAGGAAGGGGGCAAATAGTTTTTCACACCACTGTAAATATTGTTATTTTCTTATTACAAGATTGACAGTTTAAAACTTTACATGACTTATTTTCATGAATGTATCTATAGTCATTCAACTGACATTTAGACAACAAACCATATTTCTACTGTACAAATATAATTGTGCTCACAAACCATAACAATGCATTGAAACTTTAACTGTTACAGCCTATACAAAGTGAATGTCACCACAGTAACATGTCAAATATTGCCCCAGCACATATATAATTATTATGTTCACATTTTTAAACCACAGTTTCAAAATATATGCTGTTATTACCCCGATTATAGTAGTAATGCATCAACTACCATACATTAGTGTAACTCTGACCTTAGCAACCAATGCATCAACCGTCACAAAAAAGTTAACATTCACAGACCATAGCAACATTCCGGTCATGGCATCGACTCTCAGTTACATTCACAAACAACAGCACTGCACTATATATTGATCGCTGCAGGGTCTCCAAGCAGAAACTACAAAAAGTCCTGGCAACCAATTAGGAAACAATGCTGTGAACAAAATATATAAGCTGGTAAATGGTCTGAAAAGGCTGAAATCTGGACAGAGTTGTACAGTGTCAAACCAGTTCATCAAGGAACTTCCCAGATTTCATATTTTCAATATGAAAAATCCTGCCTAAATTCAAAGAAAATGAGCTTGGGAAGTGAATCTGAGGAAAGTATTAAATTCAAATCTAAAATCAATAATGCGCATTAGAAATTGCAGAACACTGCTGCCTACAGATCAGTTTATGTTGTTGAGATAGAGGAGAAAGTTTGGGAACAGACACTGATACAGCATGTGGCTGCACCCACCACATGATGAGCCACCTCAGGATCCCAAAATACGACAAGTGAAGTCATATAACAGGTGACACGTCAGCACCACACTAGTTTGAATGAAATGGAACAGTGTGAGGTTTTTTTTACAGTGGCTGGAGTGCCAATCCTGGACTTTATGCAGGTTAATGTCATTCCCAAGATGGAGTAATTGCAGGTTAAGGGCCTTGCTCAAGGGCCCAACAAAGTGTAATCACTTCCGGCATTTAGGGATTCAAAACTGTCAAACTTACAATGCTGGTGCAGAAACCCTAACCTCAGAGCTACTACATTACTTAAAATTTCATCCAGTATTATACGGGATTCGAACCATCAAACTTACGATTGCTGGCACAGATCCCCAACCTCAGAGCTAACACATTAATTAAAATTTTATTCAATATCAGTTAGGGCTATTGAATATTAAAGACAAAAAAATATTAGACCCAAAAAATCCATTTAATAAAAATATAACTAAAACCTCTAATATAAGAATTGGGCTGTGGGGTAGCACAGTCATTGGGATTGGCACCTTACAGCTCTGTGCACCAGGGTTCCATTCGCTGTACCCATCACTGCTATGTCGCAGTGTTTGGTCCCTGAGTTAAGTATATTTTCTTTTTTTTTGTCATTTCTGTTTCTGAATTATTATTTTTCATGCATTTTTTGCAATTTTTGTTAATGTTTTAAAAATTATTTAGTGTTTTATATTATACTGTATATACTTACAGTACATTGTAAAGTTAACCTGGATAACAGTACCCTTATTGACCATCAGAGGACCCTACCATCTCAATAGGAGGCCATTTAGCACACCATAAGTTATAATATAAGTCCTTTTGCAGGGTTTGAGGTTCTCCAGACTGACCAGAGGGTGATTTGTTGTTGCCTCATAGGTGTACTGGGGAATATTGCCAGTATGGTGCCCTCTGGTAAACCTTGGTTGTAAGGCTAATGTGCACCAATCTCTGGTACTGCTAGATGGAGTTCTACCCATATGACACCAGAGACTGATAATGTCACCCAGGACCCTATGAGTGCTTATGGCAGGGTACCTGGAAGGGAGTTGGGGTACAGTTTTAAAGAGTCTTGCATCCTTTTATTAGAGAGCTTATAGTTGAGAAGTAGCAGGCAACTGCTTAGATGGACAGAGGGAGGAATGAAAGTTAAATTAGTGGAAGGTGAGAGGGAAGGTAATGTGCAACAGAGTGGCCAGGGGTTACTGTTGTTTAATTAGGCCCCGGGGGCAGAGCAGTTTATTATTGTCAGTCCTTTGTTGTATTTTGCTGTTCCCCTGCATTACTTATTTAGGACTAGCAAAATACCCGCGCTTCGCAGCGGAGAAGTAGTGTGTTAAAGAGGTTATGTAAACATATATATACATAAACATACTGTATATACATAAATATATACATATACACATCCACATATATATACATATATCAACATATATATACACATACATACATATATATATATATATATATATATATATATATATATATACACACACACATGCAGACACATATACATATATATACATATACATATTTGTATATCTACATATATATACACATATATACATAGTTATACATATACATATTTGTATATCTACATATATATAAACATATATACATATATATACATATTTGTATATGTACATACATACACATATATCTATCTATCTATATATATACACATACATATATATATATATATATATATATATATATATATATATAGCTGATTACCCAGTGGATTCGCTCACTGAGTGCAAGAGAAAAAAATAAAATGTATGTATAAAATAAGTGTAATTGCCAAATTTATTTTTGCACAAATAAAGAGCACTTACAATAACATAGAAATCAATATAAACAACATTAACATCATTATCATTTGAGAATATGAAGTAATATATAAGAAGCACATTGCATATAAATATAAATTATTAAACATTAAAATGTTCTTCTATAAAACACTACCGTGGCTATTCGTTTGTCTGTCCAGGATTTTAAATCAGCTGTAGCTCGCAAACCGTTTCACCTATTGACTTGAAATTTGGTACACAGATACTACGTCACGTCTACTATTCGCTTTCCCACACATATGAACACATATATATATATATATATATATACACACATACATATACACACACATACACATATATACATATATATACATAGTGCGTTGCAACACGGGCTGTGATTGTTACATGGGAGGGAGACGACAAATCACAGCTTCCCGCTTTGTAATCGGGCTTGTGATTGCTGCTTTGACGGATGCCCAGATCCCACAGTATTTCCCCTTAGGAGAGGCGTTAGGCAAGTGTAATTGAATAGCGGTGCTGCAAGTTATTACTCTTTTTATCTTTATTTTATTTTATTGTAGAATCAACTCACAGCTGCGCGCACCAGTGCGTGCGTGGCGGATGCGTACGGCTGACGTTTTCATTGTCTACCACCTCCGCTAATCATTCTTGAGGCAGATTGAAGACTTAAGTGCCAGCTTAACTGAAAAATTAAAGAAAACATACTAAGTTTTAAAAAAAATCATTTTTAACGGGAAAAGATGCCGACGAAAGAAGAGAAGCAGCGGGACGCTAGGGTCAAGAGCTGCTCATTAAGCAGCAAGCGCATCAACCTCTGAGCAAACAAATGTTAAACATACAGAGAAAGAGGATAAATACTATGAATGGTCATGTCAAGTGTATTCACTCCACGTTATCGTGCAGTGCGCTGTTACTGGTATTTTGATAAAAGAATCTGAATAACATATAAGAAGCGTATAAATTATTAAACAGTAAAACATTAACATTTAAGAAGTAAAGATACATTGAGTACTACTGTAGTGCTTTCGGGTATAGTACATTTTTTGTTTGCCCATTACATGCATAAATGTATACATTTTTTGGTGTACCTACCCAAGAACACGCGACATGACCCGGCAGTTAAAAATTTATCGCTCCAGCAATTTTAACTCTGTTACAAAGTCATCTAATATGGTATTGTAAACGGCAGCGGGAGCGTTTCTATAAACTCAATTTAAACTTACTGTTTACACCGTGCTTTGAAGATGCATAGTATGCGACACGTGTTTCGCCGTAATTGTGGGCTCATCAGGAGAACACAGTCACTGCACTGCCTTACGGGAATCGATCCTCGGACGTAGAGGCGAAGCCCCTAACGTTGTGCCACGGCGTGAGGTTCGTTCATTTGACAGCATGTAGATCAGGGTAATTACATTGCAGGCATTCGTAGTCTGATTCACAATCTGATTGTATGGGTGGTTACCTACCCGGTAACGCTTGTGGTTGGTGAGCAAGTCGGCTAAGTTCTGCCACGGTTCCCTCTTTCAGTTGCGAGAAGCAGATCATACAATGGTTGAAATAGTTTAATATATATAGCAAAATCACCGCGCTTCGCAGGGGCGAATATGGTATTGCAAACGGCAGCGTTTCTATAAACTTAAAGTTACGGTTTATACCAGTGCCTTGTTTCATATTCTTTTCCTACCTTATCAATTGTGTAATGTGTTTTTTGAACAGGTTTCATTCATGTAAGTGATCAGTCCTGCTGCGTTCAGTCACTTCACATGAGCCACTCTCTTGTGTGATGTTGCGATGTCCACGGGTTTATTTAATGTTAGCTAAGACCCGGCAGTTAAAAGTTTCTCGCTACAGCAATTTTAACTCTGTTACAAAGTGATGCAAACTCTTGTTTATACCTCGTGTCTTCTCATTAAACTTGTATCTCGCGAATATGGCATTGCAAACGGCAGCGGGAGCATTTCTATAAAGTTAAGGTTACGGTTTACACCGTGCTTTTTTATACCTCGTGTCTTCTCATTAAACTTGTATCTCGCGAATATGGTATTGCAAACGGCAGCGGGAGCGTTTCTATAAAGTAAATTTAGACTTACGGTTTACACCGTGCTTTTTTATACCTCGTGTCTTATGAAGATGCTTGTATGCATCACTCACTCGCTTCTTATTGTTTCGCTGCCTTGTCAATTGTGTAATGAATGTTTTCTTCTGCACTCTTTGGGGCTCCTCCTTCTTTTCTACGTACTGAGTTCACAGTCAGTTCACGTGATTACGTGGGAGGCGTGATGACGCGACACGCAACTCAGTCTCCTACGGCCATCTTGCTGCCTACCATTACAGTATATGGACAAAAAAGAGGTTCCAGTTATGACCATTACGCGTATAATTTTGAAATGAAAACTGCCTAACTTTTGTAAGTAAGCTGTAAGGAATGAGCCTGCCAAATTTCAGCCTTCCACCTACACGGGAAGTTGGAGAATTAGTGATGAGTGAGTCAGTCAGTCAGTGAGTGAGTCAGTCAGTCAGTCAGTCAGTGAGGGCTTTGCCTTTTATTATTATAGATTCGCTATTGCATTCTTGTTTTTTGTCATTTGTGGACTCCTGTGTATATATATATATATATATATATATATATATATATATATAGACTGTATATATATATATATATATATATATATATATATATAGTATATATATATATATATACTGTATATAATATATATATATATATATATATATATATATATATATATATATATATATATATATATATATATATATTGTCACGCGCATGGGGAGCAGTTTAAGGACCTGACACACACAGCAACAAGTCGTGCCAGGGGACAATGGCAGCGTACTAATCTCTCTCTTCTTATTTCCACAGAAAGAATGATGCTCCGCCGCCATAATACCGCCCGGATGATCCAAAGAGCCGCAGCACTTCCAGGTTCCTTTTTTCCCTCTGGTCCCCATGTGATGATGTCAGCTACCCATCCAGCACCACGATTTTCCCAGCATCCCACCATTTAATTTCCAATCCGTCCCCATAAATTGTCCGTGTACCCCTCCATCTATATCTTTGAGTTATTTGGAACTACTGACCAGTGATTTTTTGTTACAGTATACGGGTCTAACAACCCTAAACCTTTATACAACTGTGTTTGTTTTATTACTATATATATATATATATATATATATATATATATATATATATATATATATATATATATATATATATATATATATATATATATATATATATACAAACAAACACACACACATATATATTCCTTGATTTTGTGGGTGGAATCTCAAGAGATGGGCCCACCTTAACATCGCCTCTCTGGGACCGAACTAAGGTCCTGCAGAGAGTCATTGGTGTTTGCAGAGTTTAGACTTTTCAGTTTTATTTTTTTGCGTCTGTTTTGTGGATTTTGAGTTGGACATCACTTTGGAGACTTGGGTTGCCCTTTAATTTAAACCCTTTTAACTTTATTTTCCATATTTGTTCTTCTTTTGGTTATGAAAGTACATCCCTTATTTATAAAGATGCTTTGTTGTTCATTGTTATTTCAAGCCAGAGGTTTACAGTTATTATCTCCCTTGAAGGACCTTTTTGTGTAATTGGGTCATTTCAAAGTATTGTAAAGCTATGCCCAATTTTGGATCTGAGCAAGCCTTGAAGCTTGCTGGTTGAATTTGGGGCCAGGCTGCCTGAAGTGAAGTCTGTTTCTATGCAGCAAATGTCCTGGTCTGATTTTTATTCTTTTATGAGGCCCATCATTGCCATTTAGGTATTGTTAATTTCCAATAATCACTTCATATATGGAAATAACGTTGTTCATATGGATTTTTCTTGGAGTACTCTGGTTTATTCACACATCTTTAAATAATATGTATTTCAATCCAGTTTAGATTTTTTCTTTATGCTTGATAATTCTGGGATAGATTATGGTTCTCCATACTTCTAAAATGAAAGAGCCAAGTTCAAAAAATTGCCAGCATGTGAAACTAACCAGCACTGAAATTTATTGTGAGCAGTTGTAAAATAAGTCAGACTTCAGTGATCTCTCAAGCAAATTTTATCAAATGCATACACAATTTATTACTAGAAATAATAATTACCTACATCTAAACATGAATAAATATTTTAGCGTTAAAGTCTTAGTAAGATTTAAAAACCTCCATCTCTGATTCACTTTTGGGCAATGCTTCCACAGCACAAACAGACATCATCATTACTCACAGAACAAAATGCTCAAATTGCTCATTACAGTGACTTATTTCTTCAGAGTATTTATTGTTCAAACCTGCAATTATTTTCCTATACTTCAAGGGATGGATTAGAAACATAAATTGTCTGTCTGGTTCATTTATGAAATGAAAGATGAGCTCCAGTGTAACTTTAAAGAAAGACATTTGGCTTCAAATGAATGATATATAAACCAAATACCCGGAACGTTTTGCTTTAATGCAGATTAACAACATGAGGGTGTAGAAAATACTGAGCCCTAAAAATCATGCCAAATATGCTCTTTTTTATAATGCAAGAAATATCTACTAGTGGAGAGTAATAAACTACACATTATATATCTTTGTTATTTTCTACAGTTGTCAATGTATGTGTCAGTTGAAGCCTTTGAGTTTTTCATCAGTAACTTAAAATGTTGCTTGTATATTTACTAATGAATATTGTGACTGCATCATAGGCGTCTCCCCTTGAAAAAGTTGCTAAGAAATTGAAACAGCTCCTAGGGGCTTTAAAGCTGTGTCTCAATTTAGATTATAAACATTAACTAATGTGAAAGCATGAATAGAAACCGCTAGTAACATTTTTGGGCGCATGAATAATTACAACCACAGATAGACTTTAAAACAGAAGGGGTGTATGCCTCCACGTAAATAATGTGGAATTGATTTGCAGTTGTGAGAAGGTCTTATTTAAAAGCAACCTATCAGTTACGTTGTGAGAAAAAAATGAAGCGTGGTAAATGCAACCATCATCTGGAGGTCACTGACTAAGGCAATAAGGTGGATAGTATTCAAATTCTATTATGTAATGTCTACTGTTGAATTCTGCTCTGTACTTGTAATATTTCTATTGCATTTCTATTATATTGTATTGAGGATTACTTGTGTCCTGTTCTGTGTATTGTATTGTATTGGCCCCCTTCTTTTGACACCCACTGCATGCCCAACCTACCTGAAAAGGGTCTCTCTCTGAAATGCCTTTCCCAAGGTTTCTTCCATTTTTTCCCGACAAGGTTTTTTTGGGAGTTTTTCCCTGTCTTCTTAGAGAGTCAAGGCTGGGGGGCTGTCAAGCGGCAGGGCCTGTTAAAGTCCATTGCGGCACTTCTTGTGGGATTTTGAGCTATGCAAAAATAAACTGTATTGTATTGTATACCAAAAGCTGTGTCTGACAACATGACATGACTTAATTCAACAGTAAAACTCCACTTAATGCGTTTTCATACTTTCATAGCATAAATGTCTACTCCTTTCAAGCACACTGTAAATATTCATGTGAATGTTTTCTAAGTGTGTGATAAATGTAGATGAACTTTAGAATTCACACAGGAAAGGAGTCGGTGAAGCATTTTACCCACAGGGTCAGCACGTTCAGATTTACCAACACAATGATTCTTCAAAGCGACTGTGGTGTACCACTATGTATCATGTCTTCTCTCTCTCCTCTCAGTCTATCAGATGAAAGCTGTCTCAGTTAACCCCTGATTCATCAGACTCATTATTCAGTGGTAGAAGTCACTTATAGTTGGAACTGCAGCTGTGTTAAGAGACGTACACATGAAATCAATGTCCTTTGGGTCATTTCTTTCCCACTGAAGAGGAAGAAATTCCTCTCCTTGTAGTTTTTCATCCTTAATAATAATTTTATGGGAGAGTTGATGATGAAGTTTGTGGCCATAGGTGTCATCTTAACAGGTTGTTATAGTTTTGCATATTTTATCATTGTTGTATTTTTATTGTGATGCCTTTTGACACAATTTGTTTTGGATGATGTGTTATTTTCTTTGTTTTCTCATAATAATCCTCGGACACGTTCCATATTCCAAAACTAGGTACTTTATAACATGAAGTATTCTGCTTCTCTTAGAAAAAAGATATTTTAGTATTTGATTTTACAGTTATAGTTACAATTACAGTATATAGTCTGGGTTATTGCAGTTATTTTGTATTTTATTTTGCCTTACCTTTAAATAATTATCTTATTAGGGATGTCGCATAATGGAAAAAAGCCTTTTTTTATTTAAAACGTGATTCTGAAGATTAGAGATTAACCGGTTAGTCCTGCTAAGACCTTAACAGCTTCATGCAGTCTCATTATTAATGACCAATTTGAGCAAATACACTTACTCCACACCGCTTGCAAAAACTTTCCATTACCATTAGAAAAAAATTAAGTTAATTAAATAAGACCTTTAAAAAGAAGTTAAATTACAATGTTTCTAACAACGTTACCATTTATAAGTTAAGATCATGTGGTACCTTTCAGCGTTTTACTCATTGGTTTATTTTCTGTATCTTTATCAGCTTCCGCCTTTAGGTTATGGAGTGTCTTTATATCTATGCCAGGACAGAAGCAAGCATTCTTCATGCTGCGTCGATAGCTTTGTTGCATCATAATGTGATTGATTTAAAATCTTTTGACATCAACCAGAGGCTTGAATGTATAAAATCTCTCCTCTTGATATTGACGTCTCTTACAAAACATCTACCAGCATCTTTTATCCTCTGTCGTTTCTTTTCCCTAGGCTAAATGTCTCTTCTTCCTGAAGTTATATATTAATTTCTTATCCTTTCATTTCTTCCTCAGCTAGTTCATGAATAGTCTCCACTTCTTTATCGCTATGGTCTGTTGTTGGCATATAAGCTGGTATTACCCCCACGTCCTATAGTGCTTGCCTGTAGCCAAACGATCAACACTCGGTCACAGACATATTCCACCTTTGTGCATTATGGTGCATTAAAAACATTAATACTGCTTTTATGAATCCCGTACCAAATGGTATATATCAGAGATACATGCATTACATGGTGCAGTGCAAACATTAACACTGATGTCTACGTTGATTACTTAGATTTCAGCTCATCTTAGATGGGTAGTACAGCTAGTGTGTATATATATATATATATATATATATATATATATATATATATATATATATATATTGTGGAGACTGGCTCTGACACAGACAGGCAGACACGCTCATGTCACCCAACACACGTTTATTTATAATATTTACAATATCCAGGTGCCCACAAACCCCAAAGTCCTGGCCACGCAACAATGCCTTCTCTCTCTTCAGGGCGCCTCCTTGCCTTCCTCCCGACATCATCTTACTTCCTCCCGACTCTTGTCAATAAATGGAGCGAGGTGGCCCCTTTTATACAAACCCGGATGTGCTCCAGGTGCTCCCCGGCAATCTTCCACCGGCACTCCCCAGTGTGGCGGAGGTGCCGGCTGCGTACCCGGAAGCACTTCGGGTGTTCCCTCTTTTCTTCCCCCCAGCACTTCTGGGTGTGGCAGAAGCGCTGGGGTCCAGGGTCCCCAAGGCATCGGGGCGCCCCCTGGTGGTGGCCACGGGCCCCTACAGGGTAGAGCTTCCAAGCTCTGTACCCGTGGCCCCCAATACAACCAGGGCGGACGCCCCCTTGCGGTCTGGAGGAGGAATGAGCCCTCCTCCTGGCTTCCTGGGTGTCCCGGCCGGGCACGAGCCCCATCCGGGTGCCACAATATATATATCAGCTATTGCTTCCCCACTATATCATGGATTTTTCTGTGGAACATATCTAACATTTAAGCAATACAGTAAATCATTAAATATACTAAATATACATACATCGTACACTACGGTAGACAACAAGTTTTGCGTTACAGTACCCAGATGATTTCTTACAAGGCCTGTTATTGGCTGAAAGAGGAGACTCAACCAATCAGAGCGGGATTTTTGTTCTCTTGGGCTCTGATTGGCTGCTGCTAACGTTGTGTAATCTCGCAAGAACAGCGAGTGTGGGTCCCCAACACATTTCAGTTCTCTGCGTATTGTGTACCTTGATTGTGGTCTGATTTGTGAACTTTCATTTTGTTTTAAGCCCTACGATGGCTCCCAAGCGTCCTGCATCTTCTAAGAAGGGAA
Organism: Erpetoichthys calabaricus; assembly: GCF_900747795.2. Taxonomy (NCBI): domain Eukaryota; kingdom Metazoa; phylum Chordata; class Cladistia; order Polypteriformes; family Polypteridae; genus Erpetoichthys; species Erpetoichthys calabaricus. The sequence continues at coordinate 324,329,624 of NC_041394.2, forward strand.
GGAAAGTGTTACATGGATGTCACTTGTCATTATGGCTTGAATGAATTGACGGTATGCTACATTATTATTATTACGTTACTCATATCCTTAGCCCGACATCCACATATCATATGTGTTTACAAAGTGTGTTTTAACAAGTTTACATATGTTTAAAGTGTGTGGGAGGGGTAGTTTAAGGCTTAAGCTATAAAAAAATGTTTATTTATATGGTCTTTCTATATCGCGGATTTTCACCTATTGTTGATGGGTCTGGAACGATATATATATATATATATATATATATATATATATATGGCGCCCTGCCCAGGGTTTGTTTCCTGCCTTGCGCCCTGTGTTGGCTGGGATTGGCTCCAGCAGACCCCTGTGACCCTGTAGTTAGGATATAGCGGGTTGGATAATGGATGGATGGATATATATATATATAATAAATAAGACTTCATGACCAACACCCTCCAAGTCCCACCCCATTAATCTCTCCCCCACACATCCACCTCCCCTCCCCTCCCCTCCTTATTTGATAAACATTGCCTTGGATTCCTGTATGTCTAATCATATTCCCCCGATGATTACTCTGACATGAGTTGAAAGTTTCGGAATAAAAAACTATTTTAAGATATGTGACTCCTTTTCTCTCTTTGTGGATTTCCAGCTACAACTATGCAAACAGTATCACTGAACTTCGCTTCCGTATATAAGTGACAAAACAAGAGCCGTGCCAATGAAAGTCAAAGAAGCCGTTATGAGGCTGAAAAACAAAAATAAAGCCATTTGGGGCATCAGTAAAACCTTGGGATTACCTAAATCAACTGTCTGGAATATCATTAAGAAGAAAGAATGCACTGGTGAGCTGAAAAATTGCAAAGAGACTGGTAGGCCAAGGAAAATGACTGCTGATGACAGAAGAAACCTCACTATGGTAAAAGAAAAAGACCCAAATGCCTGTCTGACAGATCAGAAACAGTCTTCAGGGGGCCGATGTGGACATGTCAGAGACGACTATCTGCTTAAGACTTCATGAACAGAAACAGAGAGGCCACACTGCAAGATGCAAACCACTAGTTAGCTACAAAAACAGGATGGCCAGACAAGACAAAGATTAACCTGTAGCAGAGTGATGGCAAGAGACAAAAAGGAACTGCCCAAGATCCAAAGCAGACCACCTCATCTTTTAAACATGGTGCCCCCCTTATGGCTTGGGCATGTATAGCTGCCACAGATCCTGGCACACTTATCTTCACTGATGCTGGAATTGCTGATGGCAATCACACAATGAATTCTGAGGTGTAAAGAAACATTTGATCTTCTTTAAGTTTCAGTAAAGGCCTCCAAACTCATTGGATGGCACTTCATCCTACACAAAACATAATGATCCAAACATATTGCTAAAGCAACACAAGAGTTTTTCAAAGCTATAAAAATACAAAATTATTGAATGGCTGAGCTAATCACCCAATTTAAATCCAATTGAGCAGGCCTTCCATGTGCTGAAGAGAAAATATAAGGGGACAAGCCCCCGAAACAAACAAGAGCTGAAGATGGCTGCATTAGAGGCTTGGCAGAGCATCAGCAGAGAAGATCCTCAGCACCTGGTGATGTCTATGAATCGCCGACTTCAAGCAGTCATTGCATGCAAGGGATATGCGACAAAGTCCTAAATATGACGGCTTTAATAGACCTGCCATTGCTATATTCCAAACATTATAGTGCCCTGAAATAGAGGGGCCCATGTAGAATAAGTGTTGTCATTTCTACATGGTATGGCCAAAACATATCCAAATCCCTTTAAATGAAAGTCTGCAATGTGCACTTTAATCACATCTGAAACTGTATCATTTGTAATTTTAGACTGTGTAACAGAGAGTTTAATCAAGGAAAAATGTGTCTTTGTCCCAAAAATTATGAGAGCACTGTATATAGTACAAAAAAAACTGAATTGAATGGAGAAGAATATTAGCTTCTGCCCATCTTCTATCTCTTTTTTAAGCTTGTAGTCTTAGAGGGTCAGTGCTCCCTCCACTCTAAGTCACCTGTAAAATGTTATAAAACCTTCTCTGGTCACAGTCTTTGGGGTATTCGTGTGGGTCTTATTAGTTTCCCCCCACTAACTTAGTTGGTGACACTGATTATTGTGTAAAAGGAGCAAGCATGATTGTTAGTATGAGGTAAGCAGTCTCCAGCCTTGCCTTGATGCTTATGGGATGAGCTCCGTTTCCTTATGATTCTGTAATGAAACAAAAGATTTGGAAATGGATGGATGCATAGATGAGTGGATGAAAAAAATAATTTTAAAAAGTTTCATGCAGCTCTAAAAATTGAGATTTATTAAACTATTTCTTTTCATATTTCTTTTTCACCTTTTCTCCTTCTTTGATGCCTTTATCAGTTCAAATGTGTGTTACATAACTGATGTCCCGGAGTTTGCTCGCTCTGTTATGAGTAAATACTATCACAACAACAATTAATGAAATTGCTTTGTTCTGGCCTCTTTTAAGCTAATTATCTAAAGCAGATAATGAAACAATACTTTGTGTGCATCCCGCAGTGGTTGCCATTAAACGACATCAATCTCCTGTGAGCCGGAGCGTTTTTTTTCTCTCTTAGCTTATGCCCGGCCTCACTACTGACACTGTGGAAAATAGCCATAAGCTATTTTCCTGAAAGAACAGTTAACAGAGCATGAGATGCTGGGATATCAGAACAAAAACATATCCTGAAACTGTACAGCAGCCAGAACAAACCCAGATAATTTATTATCGAATTTCTGTATCAGTATATAAGAAACAAAAAATCTTGATTTAAAATTTGTACAGTATGTAACATTATTAAAAAAATGTAAGACTGCTGTAGCTAGGGGAATCAAATGACTCGGCAGAAGCTGCAGGGAACATTTTCAAGGTGACAGTGAACTTAAGCACCTAGTTTCAGTCACCTCAAGCGTGATGGTGTAGTATGACATAATCATCCAATGGATTACAGGCCCACCTTGATCGAAATCAACTATTCTGTACTGGACCAAAAAAGTCAAGGAACCTTGTGGACATGCTGACTAATTTCCTATTGGTGGTCAGCCTGTGATACATTTTTTGTTGTTTCTAATGAGGTAAGAAGTCATGAGAAAGTCTTTGCTATTTCAAAGCTTGGTAATGGTGTTTCGTTAAGAAGTGTAGGATTATGGGTGCTCGAGTATCGCTCCTAGCAGTCATTGCCTAAAATGAAAGTGTTACCTTTGGCTGAGTTCTAACTGCAACAATCATGTATCAACAATGATGATTTTGTGGGTGTCATATAAAAAATGGGAAAAATGGAAAGAAACCAAACAAATTAACAATATTAGAACTGAGACAAATGGCAACTAAGTAGTCCAGGCTGTTTGGAACACGGTCGGTCCCTTCATATTTTTTTTTCTGTCTGGTGAAGCTAGAGAGGCCGTAAAATCAACTGAGTAAAGATCACCAAAATGCGTAATACTTCGCATATGGGACTTCTATGATTTTATGTTACTGCATAAGTTATCCTTCCTAAACTGAATTATGAGACATAATTGAACAAAAGTCCATTTGAAGCACCTTTCAATATGTCCTTCTCTTCAGTTATGGGCTTCCAATTAAGGTCTCAAAATTATCTTGAACTGTGTAAGCACCCGATAAGGAAGAGGAAATATTTAGTACTAAAAAAATAAAAAGGCTGGGGCTTTAAGATTTCCTCAAAAAAGAAAAAATGTTGATTCATCACTCTCAAATCTAATTTTACCTTATTGGAAAGAAATAGTTGTAATAATTATTGTCATGGTTTGTCATAAACTTTTATTTTTTTCTGAAGAGGAGCAATGAATTCAGTGGTTGTTTCAAAGAGGCCCTGTTTCTGAGGGCATTCCAGGGCAAAGCTCCTCCTCAGAACCAGTGGCAGGACGCAGTGGTCACTTCATTTCAGGTAAAGGATATATATCAATATATATATATATATATATATATATATATATATATATATATATATATATGGAAGAGAAGGTCTGTGATACGGTTTGCATATTTGCAGCTGGAGATCCACAAAGGGAGAAAATGAATCACATATCATAAAGTAGTTTTTATATCCAGCTCTCTGGCACATACTAAATAAACAGGACATACATTTAACTGGGACAATGCACAAGTAAGATTTAAGGCCAGTACCAAAAGTGCCAGAGAGCTGGCCGAATCTTGGCTATCAAATGAGAACGCCATTAACAGACATCTGGACATAAAATCCAGCATATGCAAACTTAAGAAGAACATGTTCATAATAAATAAAATCTTTACAACCAATAACCCCCCCCTCCCTTCACACTGACTTAGCACCCCCCACCTCCCCCCCCCCCCCCCCCCCCACTAAGTAATTTTTGCTATATATTGCCTTTGATTCTTATAAGTCTAAGCATTATCCTCTGATGAAGGCCCCTGGTAGGGGCTGAAAGCTCAGGAATAAAAACTACTTTATGATACGTGATTCATTTTCTCCCTTTGTGGATCTCCAGCTGCAAATATATATATATTGTAGCAGATAAGCATGTTGTCCACCTCTCGAACCCTCAGGTACCACTCTTCGGACCAGGTGAAAGTATAATAATTCTTTATTATAATATTATACTGTAGTGCACCAAGCACTCTCCTCCACACACTCATTAACACAATACTCTCTCTAACTCTCCTCCTCGCCCAGACACGTCGCCACCCTACCTCCCAGCTCAGCTCAAATGTCTGGGCTCACCCAGAGTCCTTTTAAAGCCCCTGACCCGGAAGTGGCTCCAAGCCAAACCCACAAGTCCGTTTTCCTTCCGGGTCAGGGCAGTCCTTTTCTTCATCCCGGGAGCACATCACTTCTTCCAGTCACGTGACTGGGATGCACTCCCGGGTTATAGGGCACACAAGAGCTTACTAGCCCCCCTACAGTGACTCCTGGTGGCCCCCAAGGTATCCAGCAGGGCTGTGTCAAAACACTACAAAGTCCATGAGGCCCTGCTGGAACTCGGGGCGCAAATATGCTGTCCGGAGGGCTCCTCCTATCGGCCTGGGGGTGACGACCGGAGTCCATAGCCGGTCGTCTGTCACAATATATATATATACGAGCTGTATATACCCGGCGTTGCCCGGGGCAGAAGTAACCTAATCGGTCAAACACTTACATATATACCAAAGTAAACCTAATCGGTCAAACAGTTACATATATAAAAAAACCGAACCTAATCGGACAAACAGCTTCATATATACAGAAGCGAACCTAATCGGACAAACAGCTAAACTATATACATAAGCAAACCTAATTGGTCAAACAGTTACATAAATACAAAAGCAAACCTAATCGATGAAACAGCTTCATATATACAGAAGCGAACCTAATTGGTCAAACAGTTATGCATGTGCAGAATGATTTTACAAACATTATGCGTGTTAACAATCATTAAAAAGAAAAGATTGAGGAACTGTTCTTCTATATGTGATGAAGCCACTAATAAGACAGATTTTTTTCAGGACCCAGCTGTTTCATAACTAAACTACTGCCACCCCAAAGTAATGCCTAATAGTGGTTTTTGGGGTAGCTGTGGAATAAAAAGGGTGTTTTTTAGTCAGTAAGAATCTGACACTACCCTTCAGTACGGGCTGAAGGGTGCCTATGTAAGGTTTTACATCGTTCCCGTATGGAAAAAAAAACATACTAAACTTTTTTTTCATCATTACACATAATCTCAGTCAAATGGAAGTACGCATTCTCAATTTATTTTTATCTAATTTTTACTTTTTCACAAAGCCATCCCATGCCAATTTGTATGAATAAACTTTTGCTAGAGAGTTAGCAAAAGTTTATTCATGCACATATTTTAATACGGATAATCTATCTCTAATCAAGGTTCTCATTTTCATTCTAATTTAAAATAATAATAGATACTCATTTTTTTCTTCTGTTTTAGAAAAACCAATCTATGCCACCTACGTGTTCGTCAAGTCAGCTTCATCCAGCTTCATCACATATAGAAGAAGAGTTCCTCAATCTTTTCTTTTTAATGATTGTTAACACGCATAATCTTTGTAAAATTATTCTGCACATGCATAACTGTTTGACCAATTAGGTTCGCTTCTGTATATATGAAGCTGTTTCATCGATTAGGTTTGCTTTTGTATTTATGTAACTGTTTGACCAATTAGGTTTGCTTATGTATATAGATTAGCTGTTTGTCCGATTAGGTTACTTCTGCCCCGGGCAACGCCGGGTATATACAGCTCGTATATATATATATATATATATAGCAAAATACCCGCGCTTCGCAGCGGAGAAGTAGTGTGTTAAAGAGGTTATGAAAAAAAAAGGAAACATTTTAAAAATAACGTAACATGATTGTCAATGTAATTGTGTTGTCATTGTTATAACTGTTGCTGTCTTTTTATATATATATATATATATATATATATATATATATATATATATATATATATATATATATATTATATATAATATACACACACACATAAACATTTATATACATATACATATATATACATATCTACATATACACATGTACATATATATACACACACATACATAAACACACACATAAGACTTACTGAGTGAAACGGGCTTTCATTGACAATCATGTTACGTTATTTTTAAAATGTTTCCTTTTTTTTTCATAACCTCTTTAACACACTACTTCTCCGCTGCGAAGCGCGGGTATTTTGCTAGTATATATATATATATATATATATATATATATACATATACACACATACATGCAGTTTTAATAACACAGAAATCAATATAAACATTAACATCATTATCATATGAGAATATGAAGTAATATATAAGAAGCACATTTCATATAAATATAAATTATTAAACAGTAAAATCTTCTTCTGTAATTTGCTACCGTGGCAATTTGTGTGTCTGTCCAGGATTTTAAATGACCTGTAGCTCGCAAACCGTTGCACCTATACACTTGAAATGTGGTACACATATAGTACGTCACGTCTACTATCCGCTTTATGGGTGATGATTGTTTTAGTCTTTTTATCTTTATTTTATTTTATTGTACAATCAAGTCCTATCTGCGCACAGCAGGGCAGCCGTGGGCGGATGTGTATGGTGTATTCACTCGATGTTATCGTGCATTGCGCTGTCAGTGGTATTTTGATAAAAGAATTTGAACAACATATAAGAAGCGTATAAATTATTAAACAGTAAAACATTAACATTTAAGAAGTAAAGTTACATTAAGTACTACTGCTGTGCCTTCGGGTATACCTCATTTTTTGTTTGCCCATTACATGCTTAAATGTATACATTTTTTGGTGCACCTACCCGAGAACACGCGACATATAACCGAGCGTGGTAGAAGCATGGATTTTAAACACGCGTTGAGTTGATGTGCTGGTCTCCCTCGTGAAATAACTGGTAATGTTTGACTAAAATCTACAGCGAGTAAAACGACATTAGCTCCTATTTTTTTTTTTACGATCTCTGAGATGTTGCTTTTTTCGGTTCAAGGCTTCATAAGCTGTTTTATGTTGTATGGTGTACTTATCCCAAACCATCATCTTTGAATGTTGCAACACTTTCGCCTTGTATGTAGATCGGGGTAATTACATTCATTGCATTCCTAGTCTGAATCACAATGTGATTGTATGGGTGGTTACCTGGCAGTGTAGGGTTGCCACCCGTCCTTTAAAATACGGAATCGTGGCGCGTTTGAGAATGAAATTGCGCGTCCCGTTTTGAATCAATACTGGACGGGATTTATCCCGTATTTTTTTTATCATTTTTTTTTTAAAGCAGCGTCTCATGCAAATCATCCCACACGCATTTTATGAAGATGCCTCCTTTCCTACTTTTGATTGGGTAATACTTGATGTCATCGTTAGTTTGATTGGTGTTTTTAACTGTCCAGTGAGTAGGGCGTGTCTTTCAACGGAATGAAAAAAAGGCCCACCCGACGACCCACCCATTCCATTTTATATATATATATATATATATATATATATATATATATATATATATATATATATATAACTTTGTTGGGTGCAGACCTATAAATACCTGGGAGTGCAGCTGGATGATAAATTGGACTGGACTGCCAATACTGATGCTCTGTAATAAGAAAGGACAGAGCCGACTATACTTCCTTAGAAGGCTGGCATCCTTCAACATCTGCAATAAGATGCTGCAGATGTTCTATCAGACGGTTGTGGGCGAGCGCCCTCTTCTACGCAGTGGTGTGCTGGGGAGGCAGCATAAAGAAAAGGGACGCCTCACGCCTGGACAAACTGGTAAGGAAAGCGGGCTCTATTGTAGGCATGGAGCTGGACAGTTTGACATCCGTGGCAGAGCGACAGGCACTGAGCAGGCTCCTGTCAATCATGGAGAATCCACTGCATCCACTAAACAGTATCATCTCCAGACTGCTGTCACTGTCCTGCTCCACTGACAGACTGAGGAGATCGTTCCCCCCCACACTATGCGACTCTTCAATTCCACTGGGGTAAACGTTAATATTATACAAAGTTATTGTCTGTTATACCTGCATTTATATCACTCTTTAATTTAATATGGTTTTTTATCAATATGCTGCTGCTGGAGTTTGTGAATTTCCCCTTGGGATTAATAATCTATCTATCTATCTATCTATCTATCTATCTATCTATCTATCTATCTATCTATCTATCTATCTATCTATCTATCTATCTATCTATCTATCTATCTATCTATCTATCTATCTGGCAGATACTGTATTATATATAGTGCAGAATGGGTGGACTGGGAATTTCATCTGGGTTCAAAGAAATGTTACATTTTGATCCCATTCAGGAAAAACAATTTATGAATGGATAGTTCATCCCACAGAACGAGTGGTGGCAGTACTCCACTTACTGTTTCCAAGTCTGGACACCTGCAGGGTTGCCTTGGATTTGTAGTGTTGAAGGGCAATCATGTCATGGTCCTTGGGGCCCTGTGGGGAGATGACCTTCCTGCTATGGGTAACATCCATGTGACCCAGAAGTGCTTCTGTCATGCAATGCTGTGGCACCGGAACTACTCCTAGGTCCAAGATAAAAGGAGGCAATCTCGCCTCACTTGAGGAGTTGAAGTCAGGAGGTAGAGAACAAGATGTGACTGGAGGAGAGTGGAGGAATAATTATATTGGATGGAGACTTGCCTGGTAGCTGCATAGCAGCCATCAACAAAATGTAAAGAAGCACGAGTCAGGAGACATGAGACCCTGTGAAATAATAATAACAAAAAAATGTGTTACGATTTACAAGACCTTTTTACCTTCTTGAAGGAAGAAAAAAGTGGAAATATAGATTGGAAACAAAAAAGAAGTTCTATCTGCACCCAAAGCTGCAACTTCAAACAATGGAATGAGCCAGTCTCTGTAAATGAATGATACATGTTTGTTTTACTTATTGACAGTTTGTGGCTATTTGTCGTATTCTGTTTTGTAGTTATCGTTCCGTCTGCGTCCTATGTTGTTTGAGGCACAGTGGGCTATGGTTAGCACTGCTGCCTCATAGCTCAGGTCTCATATTTTAGGCCACCCTATATGCTTCCCTAGCCCCCAGGGATACTTGAAAGACTACTGTACCATTTAATCCATTTAAAACAAGTTTAGTTCCACCTTCCCAACTGATATTAATGCATTTCTCCAAGTTCAGCAAAGTTCCTGAACATTTCTGCAATTTCCCCAACTCTCGGCAAAGTGAACTCCACAGGGTTCACACATCACTAATCCTAAATACCATTACCAGAGGGAAGAAGTGAGAAAATGGACTGCTTAGGATGATGGAGGTCTTTAATTATCCTGTTTGCTTTTCTAAGGCAGTGAGTGTCGTATATGTCCTGAACATTAGGCAGCTGGTTGGCAGTCACATTCTGTGCCACCTTCACTCAGTCCAGGGCTATCTCACTAAAACTGTGCTGCCAAAAGAAGCATTTCAAAATGCACAAGATGCTTGATTGGATTAGATTGGAATTACTTTATTGTCATTCAAACCATAAAACAAAGCGTGCACAGCTGAACGAAATTGTATTTCACCAGGCTCAATGAACGAACACAAACACAGAGACAAGTACACATTATACAACAAAACACAGACAAAAGAGACAGCAAAAACAAACAGAATATATATAAAATCGAACAGACAAATTGGTGAATAGTTGTAAAGTATTCAAGGGATAAAAAACATTTTATTATTTTAGATTTCGAATATTTGTGTTCAAACAGTCTGTGTGTGAGTTCAGGTGTTTAAGAGTCCCAATAGGTCAGCATGTTGTTTGTTGTTAGTAGGAGTTGAGTAGTCTGATAGCCATCCATCCATCCATCCTCTTCCGCTTATCTGAGGTCGGGTCGCGGGGGCAGCAGCTTGAGCAGAGATGCCCAGACTTCCCTCTCCCCGGCCATTTCTTCTAGCTCTTCCGGGAGATTCCCAAGGCGTTCCCAGGCCAGCCGGGAGACATAGTCCCTCCAGCATGTCCTGGGTCTTCCCCGGGGCCTCCTCCCGGTTGGATATGCCTGGAACACCTCACCAGGGAGGCGTCCAGGAGGCATCCTGATCAGATGCCCGAGCCACCTCATCTGAATCCTCTCGATGCGGAGGAGCAGCGGCTCTACTCTGAGCCCCTCCCGGGTGACTGAGCTTCTCACCCTATCTTTAAGGGAGAGCCCAGACACCCTGCGAAGAAAACTCATTTCAGCCGCTTGTATTTGTGATCTCGTTCTTTCGGTCACTACCCATAGCTCATGACCATAGATGAGGGTAGGAACATAGATCAACTGGTAAATTGAGAGCTTTGCCTTACGGCTCAGCTCCTTTTTCACCACGACAGACCGATGCAGAGCCCGCATCACTGCGGACGCCGCACCAATCCGCCTGTCGATCTCACGCTCCATTCTTCCCTCACTCGTGAACAAGACCCCGAGATACTTGAACTCCTCCACTTGGGGCAGGATCTCGCTCCCAACCCTGAAAGGGCACGCCACCCTTTTCCGGCTGAGGACCATGGTCTCGGATTAGGAGGTGCTGATTCCCATCCCAGCCGCTTCACACTCAGCTGCAAACCGATCCAGAGAGAGCTGAAGATCACTGCCTGATGAAGCAAACAGGAAAACATCATCTGCAAAAAGCAGTGACCCAATCCTGAGACCACCAAGCCGGACCCCCTCAACGCCCTGGCTGCGCCTAGAAATTCTGTCCATAAAAGTTATGAACAGAATCGGTGACAAAGGGCAGCCCTGGCGGAGTCCAACTCTCACTGGAAACGGGTTCGACTTACTGCCGGCAATGCGGACCAAGCTCTGACACCGGTTGTACAGGGACCGAACAGCTCTTATTAGGGGGTCCGGTACCCCATACTCTCGGAGTATCCCCCACAGGATTCCCCGAGGGACACGGTCGAACGCCTTTTCCAAGTCCACAAAACACATGTAGACTGGTTGGGCGAACTCCCTTGCACCCTCCAGGACCCTGCTAAGGGTGTAGAGCTGGTCCACTGTTCCACAACCAGGACGAAAACCACACTGTTCCACCTGAATCCGAAGTTCAACTATCCGACGGACCCTCCTCTCCAGAACCCCCAAATAGACTTTTCCAGGGAGGCTGAGGAGTGTGATCCCTCTGTAGTTGGAACACACCCTCCGGTCCCCCTTCTTAAAGAGGGGGACCACCACCCCGGTCTGCCAATCCAGAGGCACTGTCCCTGATGTCCATGCGATGTTGCAGAGACGTGTCAACCAAGACAGCCCTATAACATCCAGAGCCTTTAGGAACTCCGGGCGTATCTCATCCACCCCCGGGGCCCCGCCACCAAGGAGTTTTTTGACCACCTCGGTGAACTCAGTCCCAGAGATGGGGGAGCCCACCTCTGAGTCCCCAGGCTCTGCTTCCTCATTGGAAGGCATGTTAGTGGGATTGAGGAGGTCTTCGAAGTACTCCCCCCACCTACCCACAACGTCCCTAGTCGAGGTCAGCAGCGCAACATCCCCACCATCCACAGTGTTGACACTGCACTGCTTCCCCCACCTGAGACGCCGGACGGTGGACCAGAATCTCCTCGAAGCCGTGCGAAAGTCGTTTTCCATGGCCTCCCCAAACTCCTCCCATGCCCGAGTTTTTGCCTCAGCAACCACCGAAGCCGCATTCCGCTTGGCCTGCCGGTACCTATTAGCTGCCTCCAGAGTCCCACAGGACAAAAGGGTCCTGTAGGACTCCTTCTTCAGCTTGACGGCATCCTTCACCGCCGGTGTCCACCAACGGGTTCGGGGATTTCCGCCACGACAGGCACCGACTACCTTATGGCCACAGCTCTGGTCAGCCGCCTCAACAATAGATGCACGGAACATGGCCCATTCGGACTCAATGTCCCCCACCTCCCTCGGGATGTGGTCGAAGTTCTGCCGGAGGTGGGAGTTGAAGCTACTTCTGACAGGGGGCTCTGCCAGACGTTCCCTGCAGACCCTCACAACACGTTTGGGCCTACCAGGCCAGACCGGCATCCTCCCCCACCATCGGAGCCAACTCACCACCAGGTGGTGATCAGTTGACAGCTCCGCCCCTCTCTTCACCCGAGTGTCCAAAACATGTGGCCGCAGGTCCGACGACACGACCACAAAGTCGATCATCGAACTGAGGCCTAGGGTGTCCTGGTGCCAAGTGCACAGATGAACATCCCTATGCTTGAACATGGTGTTCGTTATGGACAATCCATGACGAGCACAGAAGTTCAATAACAAAACACCACTCGGGTTCAGATCGGTGGGGCCATTCCTCCCAATCACGCCCTTCCAGGTTTCACTGTCATTGCTCACGTGAGCATTGAAGTCTCCCAGCAGTACGAGGGAGTCCCCAGAAGGTATGCCCTCTAGCACCCCTTTCAGGGACTCCAAAAAGGGTGGGTACTCCGAACTGCTGTTTGGTGCATACACACAAACAACAGTTAGGACCCGTCCCCCCACCCGAAGGTGGAGGGAGGCTACCCTCTCGTCCACCGGGGTAAACCACAATGAACAGGCTCCAAGTCGGGGGGCAATAAGTATACCCACACCAGTTCGGCGCCTCTCATCGGGGGCAACTCCAGAGTGGTACAGAGTCCAGCCCCTCTCAAGGAGATTGGTTCCAGAGTCCAAGCTGTGCGTCGAGGTGAGCCAGACTATATCTAGCCGGAACTTCTCAACCTCGCACACAAGCTCAGGCTCCTTCCCCTTCAGAGAGGTGACATTCCACGTCCCAAGAGCCAGCTTCTGTAGCCGAGGATCGGACCGCCAAGGTCCCCGCCTTCGGCCACCACCCAACTCACACTGCACCTGACCTCCTTGGCCTCTCCCATAGGTGGTGAGCCCATGGGAAGGGGGACCCACGTTTCCTCTTCGGGCTGTGCCCGGCCGAGCCCCATGGGTGCAAGCCCGGCCACCATCGAGCCCCACCTTCAGGCCTGGCTCCAGAGTGGGGCCCCGGTGACCTGTGTCCGGGCGAGGGAAAACGCCGTCCAAATTTTTTATTCGTCATAGGAGGTTATATTGAACCGCACTTTGTTTCATCCCTCACCTAGGACCAGTTTGCCTTGGTTGGCCCTACCAGGGGCATAAAGCCCCGGACAACAGAGCTCCTAGGATAATTGGGACATGCAAACACCTCCACCACGATAAGGTGGCGGTTCGAGGATAGCCTGTGGGATGAAATTCCTACTGAGTAGGGCAGTCTTGCGCTGCATATCTTCTTACAGATGTGATATGATAGCGGACAACCAAATAAATTTCACTCCAATCAATAAAAAGTATGACGGTAATTTCACCTTGACTTAATAAACAAAACCTGCACCTTGGAGAGTTAAGAAAGTGTATTCTAATCTGAAAAGTTTCTTCCCACTTTCTTCTTGTCCATACTGACGGTAGGACCTGTCTATAGTAAAATCCCTGTTAGCCTCCAGATGATCCCTAAAGGTTGAGCATAGTAAGTCAGGTTGGTGATGGCGTTATGATGGTATGGGTTGTTTTTCTAGCCCTCATTGAATCTCTTAATAATCATAGAAATAGCATTTCAAATATTCTGGGATGTAAAAACACTATTGAAATATTACAGGTAAGCCCTTCCAGTAGAGGATGACGTTTTCAGCACAATAGTACCCCATAAAATTCATAGAATGATTTTGACAGTCATTTTACACGGTAATTAGATCTTCTTTCAACTGAGAATCTAAGGAATGATTTGGATTAGTAATCCACTGCCTACAAATTCAGATTGTTCTGAGGGTAAATGGAGGGTCATTTGATTATTTTATACAGTAGGTTTACTGAATAAAATGGCCAGTCAGTGTGTACACACAGTAGTATACATTGGGACTATAGTGTTAATCTCAAGATTTACTATTTTAAATCGCCATAAAGAGGTCTACAGAAATGTGCATTTTTTTATTAGCTCATGTTTCTATTTGGCTGAGCATTGTGCATATCCAGTGGAATATATAGAAAGCAATCGCTGAATTTTATTTTCTATTTGATTCATAAACTTTCCCATTTCCTTTCTTTCTTGTGGCATATTGCTTGCTTTTATCAACCTTTAATTGTTTTTAGCATTTAGGTAGAACTTTTGCAACTGATTTTTTTTTCTCCCCATAAAGAATATGCATGCTTCATTCATGTTCTTCAAATATCAGTTTGGCCTTCGCATGAAAGCAAAGTTAAAACCTAACTGCATACAAAGAAGCATTTTGGAGTTCCAATAAAACATACACGGCACCAGGAGGTGTGCAACACCAAGATAACAAAACATGCATAATTATTAAAGACATTTCATTTTTCTTTTACAGATAGAAGGAGTTTAGTCTGAACAATTCTGATAAAAATAAATAAAAAGCTGGCAGCAATTGCTAATGCCTTCATATCTGAATGGGCAGTTTTTATGGATGTAACTTTTTATGAATTATCAATTCCTTTAAAAGAGACACATGAGATTTAGGTCTGGCTAGGACTGTCAAGTTTTGACACATAATAACCTTTATTTTTTCCTAATTTGAACCAATGGAAGTAACAAAACTCCTCTTAGGAAAGCAGGCTAGATGGGATTTTTGGTGACAAATGTAAAATAATGTGTTCCAAAGAAAGAATGAAAAAAAGAAAATGGGTATAGGCTGCTTTTAAACTAGAATATTTTGCTTATTTTTATCTTTACCAATTAAAATAGTAAATATAGAAATAAAAAAGTTCACACATTTTCTAAAATAGTAAAAGAATTCTCCAACCAAAAAAAACCGACATCTTCATGTATGTTACACACCGCATGTAGCTTGTAGAAATAGGCGAGAAAATTTTTAAACACGTGTAACTGGTAGGTCCAAAATCCCAACTTTCTAAGGCATTCAATTTCTCTATTTCTGTTGATGGTCCACTTGTCAAACCTGCTCCTGTTGTCAGCAATCTTGGTGTTTTGTTTGATTCATCACTTAATTTTGAGTTACACATTAGGTCTCTTTTCAAAATTTCATTCTATCATCTCCGTAACATTGCCCGCCTCCGTCCATTTCTGTCCTTGTCTGATGCTCAAACTCTGGTTCATTGTTTCATAATGTCTCATATTGATTACTGTAATTCCCTCTTCATTGGCCTCCCTGCAAAATCTATACAGAAGCTATAGTATATTCAGAAATCTGCAGCTAGAGTCCTCACCCACACAAAGCGTTTTGCTCACATCTCCCCTGTTCTCTCCCAGCTTCACTGGTTACCGGTTCCATCAAGGATTTAATTCAATATTCTGCTTCTCACCTTCAAAGCCCTACATAACCTTGTCCCCTCTACCTCACTCAGCTACTAGCTCCTTACACTCCTTGTCACTCTCTCAGGTCCTCGAGCAGTAATCTCCTTAATGTCCCACGCACCAGACTCTCCACCTTGGGAGGCAGGCAGGTCCCTCAGTGCTATAGCACCTCAACTCTGGAACTCTCTTCCTCAGTCTCTCCGAGATTGCTCCTGTTTCTCCACTTTCAAATCGCAACTGAAAACTTTCCTCTTCTGCAAACTTTTTTTTACGCTGTATGTAAAGTGACCTTAGGTTTCTGAAAGGCGCTCAATATATGTAAGCTATTATTATTATTTTCATACAGAATGGACATAACCAACTTTCAGATACAACAGGCATCTATGGATCCCAACATTAGCAACATCAAACAATATTAAAAACATTCCTTAACACTTTGAATGCAAGGTATGAGTTAAGTCGTGTCTCATTGAGCCTCTAGAAACACGACACACGAAAGAACTCGTATCTTATTATACAGCCAGTATAGACACAGCTGGCGTGCTGGCAAGCTTTGCTGCTGTGTTTCAGTTACCTACAACAGTACTGCCATCTAGTCAAAGCCATAGAATTTTTAGTGGCTGTAGCATGCGAAAGACAGTGCTATAAATAGATAGTCCGGAATTATGTTGTTACAAAAAAGGAGTAAAGCTGATTATGTTTTGAAACAACTACATTTGTTGCAAGATGAATATATCGAGGATAATGACAGTGACCGAGATAGTGACAATCACTTGGATGATGTGGAGCCTGTCAGCTCTGGCACTAATTCAAATGGCTGCTCTGAAGGTGTTTCTCCATCATAAGGCATCCGATTTGTCACAGATGTTAGGACAGCAGTAAGTGGACATTCTGCTGCACACTGACTTCAAACAGCCTGCACTCTGTGAGGTGCCATGCTGCAAAGACTCTCATTCAAATGTACACTTTTAGTCATGTTACTGTTGCTTTCTAATACATTTCTTTACATTTTTTATGAGTTTTGATAGAGTTCGTTATTTATTGTATACTGTATACATAGACCTATAATGCAGTGGCCTGGTAATAAATGGTCCAGCAGTCAATCTCACGATACTCATGTCACATAATCCACACGTCAAGTCATCCAGTCATCCACTCACAACAACCCAAAAAATTCACTTTTATTAAAATTATTTAAAAAGCACTCTTTTGGAAAATGCTTTCATGAATAAGAATTGAATGCACTCAAATACGAAAAATCATCTGAAGTTTAGACCAACCTCCTGTTGTTACATTTATATTCATAATTGGAGTACCTTGGGATTACTTAACAGTCTGTGAAACTGCACAGATGAATTGACCCTCTGCTTGTTGAAGCATCTCAGATATGCACTGTTAAGTCCTGTTTGACACATATTGCCCTGGTAATGTTTTCACTCCTTTTCTTTAACTTTTAAATTTTTAGTTGAACTTGTCTCTCAGTGCACATTTTAATGTTGACATCATGTGAAGTGCAATGTTGGCCAATTAATAAACTGTTACTGGGATGGACTCATGACCAATGCTTGATCTCATTTGAAGTTTTATTTCTGTTTGTGATATGTTTATGAAAGTGGTTTATTTAACAATATTTTAGTAAAATACATGTTTCTGGGATATTGTGTGCACATGACTGGATGTCTTGACATGTGTATTATGCAACATGAATAACGTAAGTTTTTTTTTAAGTAGAGGCTTTTGATATTCTATTCTGTTTGATTTCTATTCTATCAAAAACTTTGCTACCTCCGTTCCGCATAAGAGCATGAGTTTAAAAAATTTCTCTCAGCCATCACTAGAAACTACAGTTAATGGAGTAAGTGACTTATTTAAAAAGTTATCATTTTTGGTGGAGTATTCCATTAAGATCTAGAACAACAAGACTGCATTGCCATTGAATTTCTGAATGATCCACAAAAGGTAATAAAGGCACTTGTGGCTTTCATGGCACAAACAGGGAATGCACTGTCAAAGTACATGTAACAAGTCGGGAGTAGAAAGTCAGGGTTTTTTCCTTTGATTCTTTTTTTTTTTAATTTTCTGTGTTTTCTTTGTTTATTTTAAAGTATTATTTTTTATATGTTTTGTGTGATTATGTAATATTGTCTCATATGTTTATTTATATTAGCTATGTGTGATGAGTTGGCCTCCTATGTTCCTTGTAATTTGAGGCTGGATCCTCAGGAGGCAGGGCCACCTTGACGTCACTTCTATGTTTTCTTTCTGGCTTTATATTTCTAGTCAGAAGCAAGACCCCATTGTCGAGCTGTGACTTTATATTTGGAGTATTTACTATGTTTTGTTTTATTGTTTTTTTCTGAATTATTGCTACTCTTTATTGTAGAGAAAAGCCAAGCAAAATGACACCTTTTATTGGCTAACTAGAAAGATTACAATATGCAAGCTTTCGAGGCAACTCAGGCCCCTTCTTCAGGCAAGAAGAAGGGGCCTGAGTTGCCTCGAAAGCTTGCATATTGTAATCTTTCTAGTTAGCCAATAAAAGGTGTCATTTTGCTTGGCTTTTCTCTACATTCATAATGGCTAACACGGTACAACACCCTAGTACTACTCTTTATTGGAATGTGTTATTGGATTGAGGATTTGGACTTCACCTCGGAAATGCCATTTAGTCGAATACTCCTTGTCTCTTTTTGGTCTTTTGAACATCTTGTTATATATTTGAAAATAGATATTTTCCTTTGTAAAGACTCTTCGTGGAACTTCTCTGTACTAATCTGAGTTTAACTGTTTTTCTATCTTTAGTAAGGTCATTTTCTATATTTTGGGATATTTGCACTCTTTTTGAACGTTCAATGTCAGCACTCCATTTTGGGGCCTGCTCAGTCAGAAACCAGTGGGTAGTAGTTGTGAGGGTAGATGATTTAGGTGAGCTTCTTTGGGGCTGGCTATTTAAAGTTCTTGTCTGCCTTTATTGTCTCTTTTGGGGGCCTCACCCCCATTTTTCTATGTATGTTACCCCAAACCAGACCAGCTTTGCGAAAGCTGTGGCACTGAACAAAAAGAACAGCTTGACAAATAGGAGAGCATCCTCCCGGTCATCAAGGTAGTTGTTCTAAAATATCCTCCAGATACTTTTAAAAGTTATTAAGGTTTGAGGTTCAACAACACTACTCAACAGTTTGTTCAAAATGTCTTCAACATTTTGTGTAAATAAGTATTTCCTGTCTTTCCACTTAAGCTTCCGCAAGGGAAAAGTAGATTGTTACAAGTTTTGAATATGCTGTACAACTGTTAGATATATTATAATGAACTAAACCATTTAAGCAAATCAGTCACCTGTGTAACAACAAACACATCAGGTTCTTTGACATACTAATAAAAAGGAGTTGGTCTTGTCTGAAAATGACCATATAATTTACTTTTCAATCATTCGAAACAAAATTCAAACACAGTGACCATATGCCTTTGTATAGCAGCCAGTTTTGCACATGTGTGTCAGGTTACACATCAGATGCTACATTTCCTCCATCTTATTGGTAGAAATTGTGTCTTACGATAACTGAAATTCTTACTGCTATTGTTTTACAATGCAGTTACTTATTTTTAAAACTTCTTCTTCTTTCGGCTGCTCCCATTAGGGGTTGCCACAGCGGATCATCTTGTTCCATATCTTTCTGTCCTCTGCATCTTGTTCTGTTACAGCCATCACCTGCATGTCCTCTCTCACCACATCCATAAACCTTCTCTTAGACCTTCCTCTTTTCCTCTTCCCTGGCAGCTCTATCCTTAACGTCCTTCTCCAAATATACTCAGCATCTCTCCTCTGCACGTGCCCAAAACAATGCAACCTCGCCTCTCTGACTTTGTCTCCCAACTGTCCAACTTGAGCTGACCCTCTAATGTACTCATTTCTAATCCTATCCATCCTCGTCACACCCAGTGCAAATCTTAACATCTTTAACTCTGCTACCTCCAGCTCTGTCTCCTGCTTTCTGGTCAGTGCCACCATCTCCAACCCATATAACATAGCTGGTCTCACTACCATCCTGTAGACCTTCCCTTTCACTCTTGCTGATACCCATCTGTCACAAATTACTCCTGACACTCTTCTCCACCCATTCCACCCTGCCTGCACTCTCTTTTTCTCTCTTCCACAATCCCATTGTTCTGTACTATTGATCCCAAGTATTTAAACTCATCCACCTTCGCCAACTCTACTCCCTGCATCCTCACCATTCCACTGACCTCCCTTTCATTTACACACTTGTATTCTGTCTTGTTCCTACTGACCTTCATTCCTCTCCTCTCTAGAGCATATCTCCATCTTTCTAGGGTCTCCTCAACTTGTGCCCTACTATCGCTACAGATCACAATGTCATCAGCAAATATCATAGTCCACGGGAACACGGGAATTTCTAATCTCGTCTATCAACCTGTCCATCATCATTACAAATAAGAAAGGGCTCAGAGCTGATTCCTGATGTAATCCCACCTCCACCTTGAATGTATCTATTGCTCCTACCGCAGACCTCACTATGGTCACACTTCCCTCGTACATATCCTGTACAACTCTTACATACTTCTCTGCCACTCCTGAATTCCTCATACAATACCACAACTCCTCTTGATGCACCATGTCATATGCTTTCTCCAGATCCACAAAGACACAGTGCAACTCCTTCTGGCCTTCTCTATACTTTTCCATCAACACCCTCAGAGCAAACATCGCATCTGTGGTGCTCTTTCTTGGTATGAAACCATACTGCTGCTTATTAATCATCACCTCACTTCTTAACCTAGCTTCCACTACTCTTTTCCATAACTTCATGCTGTGGCTCATCAATTTTATCCCTCTGTAGTTACTACAGTCCTGCACATCCCCCTTATTCTTAAATATCGGCACCAGTACACTTCTTCTCCACACTTCAGGCATCCTCTCACTTTCCAAGATTCCATTAAACAATCTGGTTAAAAACACCACTGCCATCTCTCCTAAACACCTCCATGCTTTCATAGGTATGTCATCTGGACCAACGGCCTTTCCAGTTTTCATTCTCTTCATAGCTGTCCTTACTTCCTCCTTGCTAATCCGTTGCACTTCCTGATTCACTATCTCCACATCATCCAACCTCTTCTCTCTCTGTTCTCTTCTTTCATCAGCCTCTCAAAGAACAACTTAATCAAAAAAATTAAATTCATAAGAACAGGATTTATGTCATCTGGTTTTACAACATTTTCTTTTACACAGTAAAGTGCCATTTCAAAAAACCTAATTAAACCTTCCATGAAGATTCCTTCTAGAAAGTTAAAGTTCACCCTTATTCTCTAAACTGTTCTAAATTGTATACAAAGCTTGCAATAGAACTTGAAATTGGAGAGTTAAAGTTTTTATATCATTAATCATTTCTTCTGACTGTGACTCCCTGACATTGAGCGCGAGATGTAGCAGGTTCATAAAATTCATGGATAAATGAATCAACAAGTGTTGAAAAATAATGCTGTTAAAAATAAAAAAATTGAAACACAGGCAGGGTACCGGAAAAGTGAGCTCTACTTCAAGTCAATGTATGCAATTTGTCTCTAGCCATCCATCTTGTCTATAAAATAAATCTGTCACTTTCTAAAAGAAAATCCTTCTCCTGTGATATCCTGGGCATGAAGAAACTCAAAACAATTTCGGTCGATTAAAAGACACAATTACTTCTTTCTTGCTAAAGTTGCTACTTATCTGTTTTGAATGCATAGCCATCAAACTGCCTGTCACAACTGGTGCTGTTAGATTTTCATCTTAGCTTTGTTTCTTAAACTTTTTAGGAACAAAATATCAATCTTTGCTCTGCCCAATGTCTTTCTGTTTAACTTAGCCACCTACTCCTGTTCTTCCTGGCATTATTTCAGCAAGGAAACATGTTAAAGGAGATAGAGAAAGAGACACAATGTCTATGGCCAGTACGTTAAAACATTTGAACAACAGGGCATTCGGCCCAGCAAGCTTGTCCATGTTACTCACCAAAAATAACATCAAATCAAGACTTGAAGGTCCCTAAAGTCCTGCTCTCCATCACACTACTTCATAATTGGTCCCATGCATCTATGATTCTTTATGTAAAGAAACCTTCTAACAATTGTGCAAAATCAGCCCTTCACATTCTCTAAACTGTTCTAAACTGTATACAAAGCTTGCAATAGAACTTGAAATTGGAGAGTTAAAGTTTTTATATTATTAATCATTTCTTCTGACTGTGACTCCCTGACATCGAGTGCGAGATGAAGCACGTTCATAAAATTCATGGATAAATAAATCAACAAGTGTTGAAAAACAACTGTTTCCATCCTGAAGAATTTTTGTTAAGTAATAAGCTAGAATCCACTGTACTGATTCCTTTCATAATTTCAAACACTTTGATCATGAAACCTTTTAATCTCCATTTGCTAATACCTTATAGCTCATATCTTGTAAATCTCCATTTGGTTAAACTAAGAAGGTTGAACTAGTCTGTTTTCTTATAGCTCTTACCTTGTTGTCCTCCAATCAGTCTAGGATTTAAAACAATAATTTTATGTGATGCATAGAACTCGAGGTTACAACACTCTCTCTGGCTGCAAGGCAGCACTAACCTGGGTTGATATGGTTGACACAATGAGTGCTTTCTTTAGAAGCTCACTGATGTTTTTGAGAAATGCAGCCTGGAAGTGAACAGCACCATTCTGACAACATCACACCACTTCATCAGGCAGAGTGAAAGAGCACAAAACATGACCCCAAGGCAGTGGCCCAGACTAACACCAGAAAGTAAGTTCATCTTATTTAGTCTATTGTCAGAGCAGTGCCGGTGCTAAGTTATTTTGCACCCTAGGCCGAGCTTATTAGTGCGCCAACCAACTGTTCGGTTTCTAACCCCTGCAGCTGGTCCCCTAAACCACTTATGATCGGCATCTTAGGTGAATGTCTAATTCGGCTTAATGGTGTTGCCAGCCCTGCGTCAGAGCTCATACTTCTTAGTCCTCAAATCTGCCTAGCCACTTTTCTCTGGACTTTCTCTAGCACTGCTATATCTTTATGTAAAAATAAATAAGATCAGTCAATATTTTTTCTTATGACTGAAAGAAAATACTTTCAGAGCAACAATGATCAAGGGCTGAATTTGTTCTTTTTTATTTGAATTACAAAGAAGCACTAAAAACACCAGAGAACAATGCAAAGTAGAAAGAATCTGAAAATATATGCATTGTCTTTTTCCTTTTTCACACAGATGAACGAAACTCTGGTTCCAACCCCACTTCATTTCTTCATTGCTTTTATCTGTCATTGATGGTGTGAGATGTGCAGCTGGTGCAAGTGGAGGAGTGCCTCAGGGTCTTACTCGCAAGTGAAGATGAGGTGATTGATCAAAGAAGGGGCGTGACAGTGGCGGGTGGAGATGGGTCCAGCTACAGACCTTCGCAGCTCCTCAATTCAGAAGCTTCACTGCACAGCCAATTATATTGCAGGTTTTTATCAGTTTTCTTGACCAAAGTCAGAAAACCCTCCCCTAATCTTAATCGTAACCATAGTGTAACCAAGTGTTATTGCTGTTGCATAATATAAAGCAACAACCTTCTCAATGGAGTGGAGCTCTGGAGGTCTGCTGCTAGAGTCTATTGTACTGGTGATACGTATATTGGATGGTGGCTGTGAAGACAGAAACAAACATTCAAAGAAACCATTCAGTCAACCTACATGAGGAAGCTGGTAGAAGCAACTGAAATTGTGTTTTTGAGCAAGGTGGTTGGGCTCACTCTTTGGGGAAGGTATAGAATCCCAACAGTCTTAAAGGACCTTGGATTAGAGTGATAATACTCTAAACTGAGAAGGTTTAATGTAGGGAGTATGGGCAAGGAGTATGGGGCACATCAGCATGCAATGGTAGGTCAAACTGGATGGACTATGTCTCTCAATTGACCTTAGTTAGGTGTGATCTGACCAACTCTGATCCTTACCAGTAAATACAAAAAAAAAGTTGAAGTAAGCTTAATTAAAAGCTTAATGTAGGAGTAAGGTTAGGCTTCACCATAGGCTACTCTTTATGAGATTTAGGGTCCCTAAAGTTAAAGTTAAAGTAACATAGTATATCTCCCCAACACTAAGGATCCTCCTAAACCCCAGTACCCCATAATAAACAAATTAAAGTCTTTCACTAGGATAGATTTACCTGATTTACATAAAATAATTTCTCAAATGAAACCCTCCACCTGGGCCCTTGACCCAATACCAACAAATTTTTTCAAAGAAGTATCGGGCGTGCTTATTGATAATGTTCTTGACATAGTAAATTCGTCATTAGATACGGGGGTCTTCCCAGACTGTCTTAAGACTGCGGTAGTTAAACCCCTACTTAAGAAAAATAATCTCGATCCCTCTGCTCTTGAAAATTTTAGACCCATTTCTAACCTGCCTTTCTTAAGTAAAATTCTAGAGAAGGCAGTCATTATATAGTTAAATGAGCACCTCAATAAACATGCTATTCTTGATAAATTTCAGTCAGGTTTTAGAACAAATCACAGCACAGAAACTGCACTCGTTAAAGTAGTAAATGACTTGCGGGTAAATGCAGACAGAGGCCATTTATCTGTTCTCATCCTCTTAGATCTGAGTGCCGCATTTGACACCATTGATCATAATATTCTTAAGAATCGCCTTAGTCAATGGGTGGGCCTCTCTGGCAGTGTCTTAAATTGGTTTGAATCCTACCTGGCAGGGAGAAAATTCTTTGTTAGTTGTGGTAATTATAACTCAAAGACACATGATATTCTATATGGTGTTCCACAAGGCTCTATCCTGGGTCCACTGCTCTTCTCAATCTACATGCTTCCATTAGGTCAGATTATCTCAGGGCACAACGTGAGCTACCACAGCTATGCTGATGACACACAGCTGTATTTATCAATAGCACCTGATGACCCCAAATCTCTTGATTCGCTAACACAATGTCTAACTTGTATCTCAGAATGGATGAATAGTAACTTTCTCAAATTAAATTAAAAAAAAACGAAATCTTAGTAATTGGCAATAATGGATACAATGAGGCTATTAGAAATAAACTGGATGCATTAGGATTAAAAGTCAAATCGGAGGTAAAAAGCTTAGGGGTAACCGTTGATTGTAATTTGAATTTTAAATCGCATATTAATCAGATCACTAGGACAGCATTTTTTCACCTAAGAAACATAGCAAAAGTTAGACCTCTTATATCATCGAAAGATGCAGAGAAATTAGTTCATGCGTTTGTTTTCAGTCGGCTAGATTACTGTAACGCACTCCTCTCAGGTCTACCCAAAAAAGACATCAATCGTTTGCAACTAGTGCAGAATGCAGCTGCTAGAATCCTTACCAGGAAAAGAAAATCCGAACACATTTCTCCAGTTTTGATGTCACTACACTGGTTACCTGTGTCATTCAGAATTGACTTTAAAATTCTGCTTATGGTTTATAAAGCTTTAAATAATCTCGCCCCGGCTTATATATCGGAATGTCTGACAACTTATATTCCAAATCGTAACCTCAGATCCTCAACTGAGTGTCTCCTTAGAATTCCAAGAGCAAAACTTAAAAGAAGTGGTGAGGCGGCCTTCTGCTGTTATGCACCTAAAATCTGGAATAGCCTGCCAGTAGGAATTCGCCAGGCTAATACAGTGGAGCACTTTAAAAAACTACTGAAAACACATTATTTTAACATGGCCTTCTCATAACTTCACTGTAATTTAATCCTGATACTCTGTATATCCAATTCATTATAATAACTATTCATTCAAAATCTGTACTAACCCCTACTCTCTCTTCTGTTTCCTTTTCCGGTGTCCTGTTGGTGGTGGCGTGCGCCACCACCATCTACCCAAAGCACCATGATGTTCCAACAATGATGGATGGATTAAAAGCCAGAAGTCTGTATGACCATCGGCATCAAGTGACTCCGTGAAAAACCCGAACTACAAAGAGGACTATTTCATTTATGTTAGGTAGAATGCCCAGAGGGGACTGGGCGGTCTCGTGGCCTGGAACCCCTACAGATTTTATTTTTTTCTCCTGCCTTCTGGAGTTTTTTTTTTGTTTTTTCTGTCCACCCTGGCCATCTGACCTTACTCCTTTCTATGTTAACTAATGTTGTCTTATTTTAATTTCTTATTTTGTCTTTTATTTTTCTTCTCTTCATTATGTAAAGCACTTTGAGCTACTTTTTGTATGAAAATGTGCTATATAAATAAATGTTGTTGTTGTTGTTGTAAAGTGTGCAATTTCAGGTCCTATGAACCTAATGTAAACATTTTCCCCAAAAATATGTAAATGTATGAGTAACATGATTCATAAAGAAATATATTTATATTTTAATGTTTTGTTAATGCAGTCTAACAAACAGACAAACTTCTATGGAAAATTGTGAGCACAGTTCTAAGTATTCTGTGGTTGCTGAAAACAGACAGAAGGTTCCATTATTATAAAAAACAATATTTGTACTTATTTGACTTTTTCAAATTATTTTTATTACAGAAGCTACTTAAAAAGTACCTTTATCCTCTCGCTGTTCCCTTAGTAACATGTTTCTTATTATTGGAATACAATTTGTACTCTAATATCAGAGACAAGGCCTGTTTTTTTAGTAGTTCATTTTACTAGCTAATTTTTTTTTTATGAGCTCCACAGTATCCATGTGTTTAAAATCATTGACAGATGCACGCTTGTGTCTGTTGATAAAGCAGGACAATCATGCTGCATAACAGTATTTTTGACAGGTAGGAAAATTAATTTTTCATGGAAGACAAGTAATCACAACCTAGGAATTCAGAGTAGAAATTGAGGTGACATGAGAAAAATAGTTGGAAAAAAATGACATAGATAGAGGCACACTTTTTTTACACACATACAAAAAAAAATCTTTCAGTAGATGTTCATCTGTTCATTGATGATTAATTTAAAGTAAAAGGGCAAATGGCATAATTTGAAAGAATGTGGCCAGTTTCAGGTTAGACATAATTCAACTCATTCATTCCTTCCTTCATTTATTCATGCATTCATTTCTAATGCAGGGTCAGAGGGAGACGTAGGGAGACTGGAGTCTATCAAAGCAGCAAAATGAACAAAAAAAAAAAAGAATAAAATCTGGAAGGGTCATCAGTCCATCTCTGGTCATACTAACAGACATTTCTTCATTCGTGCCAATTTGGAGCTGCTAGTTAACTGAAGTGATACAGGATGAGGAAGTCGTTATCTTTGAAACATTTTATTATAGCATTAAAAAGCTATAAGGCTAGAAAATGATTGGTAAATGTATGACTATCATGTGACAGTACTCACAAATATTTGGCAGAACTTTAATTTCTTTTCAGAATATTACGGTAAGAAGTGTAAATTCTCCACCATTTGGATCATACAGGATACACACTTCTGTGAACCCTTGGTAATTCTGCCTAAGAAGGAATATTCACCACCAGGTGGAACTGACAAAATACAAGTTTTAAATACCTGTGAAATGCCTGGCCAATTAACTGAATTAAAAGGACCGCTCTTTGGTTTAGATGGTGTAGAGGACGACTGGCAGCCCAACCCGACTGAGATGCCCAAGAAATGTTAGGATGGGGAAAGGTAGCCTCTTTGGGGCACTGCTTCCCCCAAAACACTAGATGGCAGTAGAGGTGCGCCAGATTCCCACAGGGCACCATGGGACTTGGAGTTCTGTATCTCAGCCCTGTTGGATACCGTGGGTGCCACCAGGGTGTGCTTTAAAAATGGAGGAGTTGTATGGTATGTGGTTTCAGCCTAACCCGGCGCTTGCAGACCACGTTGGCAGAAGAGCAGAAGCACTTCTGAGTTGGCCAATATAAAACGATTTGCCAGCCTCACAGGGAAGAGCCTGAGTCGGCAGATGGAGGACAAAGCTTGCTATTGGAGGATTGGAGACAGAGAAAGAGAGAAGGAAAGACAAGTAAGAAAGAAAGGACTGTGTATATTTGGTACATTTGGTGTTTGTACTGTGTTGTGTAGTGGGGAGCAACAGAAAAGTGCTTCCTCACTTAAATAAAGATATGTTGTCTGGCAAGCCTTGTGTCTCTGCCTGTCTGTGTTGTGGTTGGGGGAGCCATACATCCCCTGGTGGTCCATAATGGCTAAAGCTGTCATCACACCTACACTTTTCAAAATTAGATAACCTCAAGGTACTTTTACGGTGAGATACAAAATTTAGAACTATAATGAAAAGTTATTTGGGACTCAGGTAATTAGTCACCTACTGCGATTTCTAGAATTTGGTACCCTCAGAGGCAATGAGATTCAGATATCTGACACACACTCTGACTAGCAGCCATTTTGAGTACTGTAGTGTGAGACCAGCTTAATTTGGTGCTACTTCCCTGTCCACGTGGAGGACTTTTCCTTGGCCTTTTATTTTTTCAAACATTTTGAAGACCAAGGAATCTGTTTCTGACATTTGTTTCTTTTCTTGCAACGTGTTTTAAAGATATTGAAAATTAATTATGGTCTCCCATGGTGCCTTATTTTTTTTTTAAGGATGCCGACATTTCTGTTGAAGGTTGCTTAGCCATTACCAGGCCACATAAGAACATAACAAATTAGAGGAGACCATTCAGTCCATCAAGCCCATTTGTTTAGCTAATAGGTAAGCTTTTCCAAAATCTCATCCAGATAATTCTTAAAGGTTGTCAGCATTTCTGCTTCAACTACAAATCTTGGTAGTATGCTCCAGATTACCACATGTCTTTGCATAAAGAAGTGCTTCTTAGTGTCAGCCTTAAATGCACTTCCGCGTTCTCATGTATGTGATTCACCGTTAAGATGTAAGAATTCTGCTGGACCTACTTTATCAGTGCCTTTGAGTATTTTGAAGACATGGATTAGATCCTCACGCAGTCTCCTCTACTCGAGACTAAACAAGTTTAATTCTCTGGAAATGGGCACTGCAATTGTTTAAAGGTTAGTGTCATCCATTTAATGATTGTCTGAGATTTTAGATTCTTCAAAAAAAAACTTTAGTGATCTTTCTTGATAACTTGACTACATTTAATGTTTGCTCAGTTTGAGACTTTTTATTTTCCTCTTTTGGCTATGAAATCCTGACATTGATTCTTGGTTCACATTCTGAAGTATGTTTATTTATTTCATGACTTCATGATTATGACTTTTAGCTTGTTATTCTGACTTCTCCTGATTCCCTTTCCATTTAAAACTGCTGGTATAGAGCACAGTCAGCATGGCAGACAGTTTTTCTTCAGGGCCTTCTCTGTTTTCCTTTCACATCTAGTGACTATAAATTGACCCAGCATAGTTTTTGGGTGGTTGTGATGACCTTCCAAAATAACTTGGTTTCTGCCTTCTTTGCTTCCTTACCATTGTCAGAATACTAATAAATGAATAGTGAAAATACACCCATTGTTAATGTCAATTTATTTATTTTTATCCCGACCAGGGTCTCGCGAGGTGCTGGAGCCTATCACAGCTAGCATGGGGTGCAAGGCAGGAACAAACCCTGATCAAAGCGCCAGTCTATCTCAGGGTGAACACACACCCCAAACAAACACTATGGCCAATTTAGTACCACCAATCCACCTAACCTGCATGTCTTTAGACAGTGGAAGGAAACTGGGGCACCCGGTGAAAACCCACGCAGACACGGAGAGAACAGGCAAACATGCGGGCAGGACTCAGGAGACGAACCCTGGTCTCCTTACTGCAAGGCAGCAGCACTACCACTGCTCCAAAGTGCTGGCCTAGTAAATTAATGCTGTTAAATTCACGTAAGTGTTGGCTTGTTTTTAATGGAATATAACTTTTATATACAGTAGCTAGATAGAGAATAAAAGATTCTGTTTTTTTCCTTATAAGCTAGCCTGTTAAGGGAACCTTCCTGACACTTAGTTTAAATTCCTGTGCAACATTTTAGATAGATAAATTAGAAAGACAAGCAGAAAGGTACAAAGGCAGGCAATTCTCTGCATGTCAAATCTTACACATTGCCATGCACACGTGACTAGGAGGCATTCTAAGGGCCTGATTGATTAATTCCACTCAGAGTTGATAGGGGTTGCTGTTATTCACATCTTATTTTCCTTCTATGCAGACCAGAAGCTTCGAAAGTTGAACAACAACAACAACAACTTTTATTTATATAGCACATTTTCATACAAATAATGATGAACAAAGAGAAAAAAGACAAAATAAATAATTAAAATTAGGGAACACTAATTAACATAGAATAAAAGTAAGGTCCGATGGCCAGGGAGGACAAAAAAAACAAACAAAAAAAAAAACTCCAGATGGCCGGAGAAAAAAAAAAAAAATCTGCAGGGGATCCAAGGCCACGAGACCGCCCAGCCCCCTCTAGGCATTCTACCTAACATCAATGACCTCAGTCAGTCCTCATTGTATTCAGGGTTCTCATGGAAGGACTTGATGATGACGGTCATGTGGACTTCTGGCCTTTAACAACCATGACATAATTTCTGTTTTCACCTCTTAGTCTTGCGTCATCTGATCCAGAAGTCTTATAACGCCCAGCATTCTAAAATGGAGTCAGCCAACATATGGACTCTTATCTGAGTCTTTCAGTCTTGCAAATCATTGGCAACAATTTATGGGGATCACTGGCTAGTGGCCCAAATATTTCTCTGTGTCCTGCATTTCTTTTACCACATAAAGATATATACTGTAGCGTGCGGCTGGGGCCCTTGCCCGGCCAGGATGCCTCCATGCTGGGAGGACTGGAGGAGCAAACGTGGCCAGAGCATTACCTCCCCCAGGATGATAGACTGCAAACCCACTGTATTGCAGCGGTGCCTCGGACTCCCGCAGAGCTTCATGGGAGTTGAAGTGTTGTGCAGCCCTGTTGAGATCCACAGGCACCGCCAAGGGGTGCTGCAGCAAGAGCTGCTGAGCTCTTATGGGCAGTTCTTCCGTCACACCCGAAAGTGCTGCCGGAAACAAGTAATTAAATGCTCCATGTGCCTTATAAAAGGAGCCAGCAGCCACAACTCGGGGAGCCAGAGTCGGGAAGAGGGAGACAAAGCTTGCTGGAGAGTAGTGGTAGAGAAAAGAGAAAGAGAAGAAGAATTGTGTGGTAACTGTACTTGTGGGACTGTGTTGTGGGCTCATGGGGACGGGGAAGATGTCCACACGAGCGAAGAAAAATAAAAACATTTAAGTTTTTATAAGTGTGCCTCTGTGTCAGGTTATGTGCTAGTCATTGTCACAATATTAATGCACTTTGAAGCATGCCACCATAATACAGAAACAATTTTCATTTCTGTGTGTTTTATCTTTTTTTTTTTCTCAATTTTTTGCTTTGAGTTTCACTAAAACATTTAAAAGAAATCCATTTGGATTATGAAATTTTTTTTGTGTATGTGATATTCTCAATGCTCAAACCCATGTAGTAGATGTGGAATTTTGAAAATATTGGGAAACACTGCCATGGTATACGATGACTGGGAGACACAGCCTTGTTACTGTGAATATGAACGTGATTTTTACAGGGCTCTGTTTGCTTGACTACAGGGGCAGTTTTAAGGCAGGAATGAAATCTGCAGGGGATGTGATGATGGTATGCTGTGATAAAAATGAATGATTCTAGATGTGTGTGCCACTGAAATTTCAGACTATAGTATCATATATAATATTAAAACAGAGCTTTTACATTGAAGCCATTGACCACTCTCTCCACCAGGTGACACTTTTCTTTTATTTTCCATTTGTACACACTGCTGTGCTGATATTTTGTGGTTATTTTCAGTGTTTTTTTATTGTTGTTTAAAAAGGCATAGGTAGTTGTGGCTAGTAAAGTGTTCAGAACTTATGAGTGGAGAGGTGAAGCATAAGCATAAGCATAGCTGCACAGATCTGTTTGGGAGCCATAATGTTTAGTTTCTAATCACAGTCATAATCTGCAAAGCCATATTAAAAACATATACTATCAAGATACAAAGTTTGTGAGTTGTTAATATATAGTGTGACCTCTAGGGGTAGCACTGTTGATTTCTCGCCAGGCAGGAATCAGCTAGGATGCCAATGTGATTATTGCCTGGTTGGGATGCCAAAGCCCCATTCAGAACAGCCCCTGGTACACCTCCTGGATTGGACAACATTTTGACGAATGAAGGTTGGGGCACTGGCTTTAGTAAAAGAGCTAACTTTATCAAGTAGTAGATGGCAACAGACTTTGAATGCTGCTGTGTTACAGAATTATCTGTAAATCACAAGTGTCACGCACAAGAGCATGGGGAGCGGCTTAAGGACCCCACGGGCGCCGTAACAAGTGCCAGGGGACAATGGCAGGGTACTAACATCTCTTTTTGTCTTTCTCCAGAAAAAAAGAAGCACCACCACCATAACTATTCCCCCTGGAAGACTGCTGATTCCACCCATGTCCGGGTTCCTTTCTTACCTCTGGTCCCCTCCTGATGACATCATTTACCCATCGATCACCACGGTTTCCCCATCATCTCGTCACTTCCTGTCCATCCTTATAAATTGTCCGCTCCGCCATTTTTTGACGGTCTGTTGTGCTGAGTTGAAAACACTGAGGAAAACCCTTTTTTCTTTACAGTATACGGGGCCTAAAAACCCCAAACCTTCATACTGTGTCTGTTATTTCTTTGCACAAGCTACATAGATATTCCTGTCAGCACAGAAGCCTGGGGCTACTTTGGGGAGCTCTAGCAGGATAGGGCATAGTCTCAGGGCTTTATCCATCTTGGACACTGACTCGGATATACTTCCTATTTATATTAGATTGGCCACAGAAGTATCTCGGGATCATTTCCTGAAAGACTTCCCTCACCCTTGCCTAATGGAGTCAGGAGTTTTGAGCCTGGAGGAGAAAATCAGAGTAGATTGAAAGGCCTTTTTCATAAATGGGGTTGAGAAACAAGGGGAATGTGTAAGAACTTCATCTGGAAATCAAGACGAAGCACTATTCAGTCCTTTGTTAGATATTTATATTGATGACTTTTAATTGTGTTGTTAAATCCTTTTAAAATATTAATAGTGGTTATATATAATTTTCTATTACAAGCAAATTCTACTCTCTGAGTTTGGCAACTACATTACCTTACAGTCCACACTATGTCATGGAAAAATAAATCAGTTCATGGAGAAATAATTTAATGCTGGGGAATGTAATAATGTTCCCAAAAATGTGATCATCAGCTTTAACGTCTGGGAGTGAGAGATTCCAGGAGCGAGTTCAAAATTTGCATGAACTTCCAATTATTGTTGCTAAGCTACAGAGATATCAGGAACCGCAGGAAGAGAAATCCCTTGGCGTCTCCACCTGCGTCCAGTGTGCTGCGCTCCACGGTTAATCGTGAAATGTAGCTCCTGCCAGTCTAAGGTGACTGACATTACATTTCTTTCTTGAAAACTTTGATGGAGTGCTAGCTTATAAATAGAGGAGAAGCCATCCGCTTTACCCAAAAGAAAATATCGATAACTGCCTCGCTGCAGTCTGCTGCTAAGATATTGTTAGTCCAGTTATTAAATTGGGTTTATTTTTTTTGACAGGCAGGTTGATGGTTTGGTGGTGACGGGGTGTTATACTGCAATATTTATTCTGAACATTGAGATTTACTCCACACTTTTATAGTTTCCTTGCATACGTCATGAATTACTTTATAACTGCTGGTCGTTAGGACTTCATTTTGAAACTCACATATTACACTCTGACTTTTCTTGAGTTCAACGAGGCCTAAGCCTTTTTAAGAAAACAAGCCTCATTTAGGTGGGGAAAAACAATGGCCCACCATACAGTGTTGAATATTAATCCTGCAGGTCCATTTCATTATAATTCTCTCATGATTCCCCCCTCAGGGCTAAAGCCATAATAGCAGATACCTTGAGAATTCTTTTCAATGCAGGTTGCCCCATTTCTACCATTAGGGAATTCAACAAAGGTTAGGCAACATTCTCCGTATCTCAGCAATCATTCAAGCAGAACTATCCATTTTGAAGTTTGGAATTCTGAGGTTCATATTCTTAGCACAGTGGGGTTGATGCTACACTTTTTTAGTCAGGTCAACAATTCCATATTTTAAGGATTCTATTTCTCTCAATTATATATCTTTCTTATGTATTCAGTATGTGTATTATTTTTCCCTTTTGTATACTATTTACTCATTATTATTCTTAACTAAATTTAATTTGTTTTTGTTTTGTATGTAACTACTTTTTTTACATTTCATAAAGTGCTTTGAGCTACATCGTTTGCATAAAAATGTGCTATAGAAATAAAAGATATTGTTGTTATTGTACGAAGCCCCTAAAGGGACATGAGCAAAATGCAAAAAAGAAAAAGTTATTTCTCGTGTACACATGATAGATTCATAGATTTTTTCTGCATGCACATGAGAAAGTTTTACATGCTCACACGATTTTTTTGCATGTGCACTCAATAGTATTTCTCAGATACATGTATCCTTTTAGAGATCCCAAATATTTCCAGTAAACCTGTTCTGCTAAGACTTTCTTGTGTGCACACGTAAAGATCTCGTGAGTACGCAAAAAGATCTCGTGAGCACACAAAAAGGACTCGGGGCCTCGGAACCCCTGCAGATTTTATTTTTTTTCTCCAGTTGTTTGGAGTATTTGTTTTTTGTTTTTTCTGTCCTCCCTGGCCATCATACCTTACTTTTATTCTATGTTAATTTGTATTGCCTAATTTTATTTTCTTATATATTTTATCTTTTTTCTCTTTCTTCATCCTGTAAAGCACTTTGAGCTACATCATTTGTATGAAAATGTGCTATGGAAATAAATGTTGTTGTTGTGAGCACTCCTTAGTTCCCTTTAGGGGCTCAGGATTCTTATCACGTCCTCATGCAAATAAGTTTCAAAGTTCTGGAAATTAGCCTCTTGATCTAATCTTCAATCACATCTTCAAAATCACAAATGGGGTATAAAAAGTATTCACAATAAACCAAAAATAAATAAATAAATGTCAGATCATAACATTTGAAACGGTAGTAATTTTATAACTAAACAAAGCCAACAAAAAGCTTATAATTAACAATTGAAAACAAAATTACAAAATAGAAAAAAAGATCAAAGTCAGAAATACAGACACTGTAATAAATTGGGGACAATAAATGCTGTAAGCTAAAGGCAAAAATGCAGTACAGCTATACTAAGAAAATCAAGAAGAATCCCAAAGTCAACACCATTAAATCCAAATTAAACAATATGTTTTGAAATACTGCAGAACCAACTTAGGAAAAAACAGAGGTCCAAAAAAGACCACAGTAGAGAGTCATGGCCTGAAAATGTCTTTTAATGTCCCTCAGGTGACTGCAGCTCCATTAACTGCAGCACCTGAGGGCCAATAAACCCATCATGTTTATATGCTATGTTTCAGACGGAGATTCTACCTTTGCTGGGGTTCAAAGTCTTGTTTAATGTCTGTCTTGTTCAGTTTATGTTAATACTGTTATTTACTTAGTTTCTGTGTATCTGCGCAGCCTTTGGTGCGTGCCTAGTGTTTTGTGGGTGGTTCTCCAAGAGGCGGTACCACCTGTCCATCACCACCAGGGGCTGTCCTCAGCACTATAAATACACTATAAATATGAAGGTTTCCCACAGTTCCTGGAGGTTCATGTCGAATACGCTAGGGAGTTTGTTAGTGTTTTTTGATTTTGCTTAGGGTATTGTTTTTTCTGGATTTTTGACGTTCTGCTCTGTTTTTTGACCTTGCCTTGGATTACCTCATTGGGATTTTGTATGTCTTGGATTGCCTTTTTGCATTTCTGGATTTCTTGGAGTATCATGTTAGTTCAGAGCATTTTCATTAAGAATAAATCTTTTGTTTTATAAGGTTCACGGTGGCCCTTAGTGTTACTACCCGGGATTTTTTTAATAGGATTTCCCTGTCTATAGCAGGTATCTTTGGAACTGTTCAAGACTAATATGCTTTGGGACTCTTGGGCAGCATAACAATTAGGCTCCATGATAATAAGAAAACAGTTAACAACAATATCAAATAGGGTCAGGGACTTGACAAAGAAATGAAAAAGGGTAAAACCAGGGATAAGGTCCAAAGAAAAAAGTTCAAGAGTACAATTCACTTTACATAAACATGGATTTGCAAATCCTAAATATTCATATAGGATATTTTAGAGGCATTGAGATGATTCTAGAAACACAACATAATTCACCTATGCATGATTTACTAACCTACAGTAAAGTTTTCAATTACTGTGCATCCTGAATGGTGTGACCACTAGGGGGCTCCTCCAAGTCCTGAAACCCAGACAAAACTCCACAGACACAAGTCCCCAAGTTCAAAACAAGTATTTATTGAACTGTGTACCTTTAACAGGCTTTATTTCAATCCATACAATCCTTTTTTCTCCTTCTCTATTTCACTCCGCATAGGTGAGTGTTACTTATCTCCTGTACCAACTCCAACTCCACAAACGAACTGGATGGCTTCCTTTTAAGCCTCAACCCACAAGTACTTCTGGGACCCAAATGCTTGTCTTCAAAAAGTACTGCCGGGTCAAGCGGGCCCTGAGCCTTCACTTCCAAACAGCTTCCCCTGGCAGTGCACATGGAACCCAACAGGGCAGTCTTATAGGACCACATGACCAGGGCTTCACAATAAAGGATGCTGCCACCCAGTGTATGGGGGAACAACCTGCATATATGTGGTCTCCCGACTGGGACAGGGTGTATTACTGGTTGGGATGTTGACCTATTTTGACCTTTGGCAAACCAGCTGGGCATATGATTCTCATGGCTGCTGGGATGCCAGTGCTGCTGCTCTTCTCTTCTGCACAATTCATTATGTTGGCCTCCTGGTTAGGTAAGGGAAGGGAGTCTATCCCGTCTGGGATGCAATTACAATGGCTAGGATTATATTCAATGATATTTTAAACAAGCTGCTCTTTTTTCTCAATAAGACCCTAGAGATGACTTCCCACATTGCCTAGAAACAAGTTTGATGAAAATGCTCAGTTTTAATGACTGTTGTAAGCTGATATTTGGAGTAAAACAAAAGATTGAACTGGGAAATTAAGCCGCAAAAGAGGTAAAATGAGAACAGACAGCTGGTCAAAACCAGAAGAACAAAAATGCCACAGAAAATACCAAAAAATTACCAAACAAAAAAAAAAACAATTCACAACAATATGTATACTAAAGTTATTAGCAATTATCATTTTTTTTGTTTCATATGATTTTGGCCATTCATCCATTTTAATGACTGTGATTTTCTTTAGCCTTTGTACAAATTTACATCCTTTGTAAACAGGCCACATTCCTTATTTTTAAAGTCATCTGTCATAATGGGAAAGGTGTTATGTAAATTAAATGTATTATTAATAAGGTAATAAAAATAATATCTGCATTGTAGCCATCTTATTTAGTGTTTGTTTTGGTTTTCATTGTGCAACTGTCAGTGCTCATTTAGTACCTTAGACACAATTTACAGTACAGTATGTGTTGGTTGTTTCTGACAGAAGAACTTAGAGAGGAATATAGACATAAACTTATAAAAAATACATTAACATCACAGATAGCTATATCATTTTCCTGTGAATTTAGCCCAGTTGCCCTACTGATTATCTGATTAAAGTTTAATGGGACTGAACATTTATCAAACCAACATCCATTTGACTGAACATGTTAATCGAGCAGTTTCCTCTAACTAATTTTTCTTCATTTTGCTGCTATTAGGTTCTGCCATGAATGTGGTGAGAAGATCTTTGATCCCTGCAACACTCCAACAAAAATAGCTGAACAAACTTGGGTTGAAAAATGACAACATTTTCTCACACAGACCTTCAGCAATTTGTTGTGTGGAGCATTCTGTAATGTCTTCATATTGAAGAGTACGACACATACCATATAATATTAATAATGACATTGTTGCATATCTTGAAACCACCTAAGTTGCTTCATTTTCCTTATTAGACATCTTGCAGGTATACCATACTATAAGTATTTTCAGTTATTCATGTTTTCTCAAGCTGAGTCACCCCAGGCCAAATTTGCTATTTCCTAGTTGTATACTATATATACACCTACTACAAGTATTAAAAAATAGTAGTAACAATTAATAGTAATAATGGGACACCAAATAGATATATAACAATGTATGCATAAATGTAAACACTGGTATTCGTTACGTGCTAAGCATTGCTGCCTGAAGCACCTCCATTATTGTAAATGAGCCGGCTTCGAGGTCACCAGTCAGGAGCCACCCTTCCCTGATGTTCCATCCCTTTAATTCTGTAACATCTTAGGATGGTGAGGCAGTGGTAGGCATAGGATCCTGGCTTCTCCCATTTTATGTTGTTCTTTTAACCCAAAGTCAGAAACTCCTTTTCACTGTGACAGTTCTTTGACTGCTTTCTTTTGCTGGGATCCAGCAATTCTGACAGCCTTCAGAAATCGTTGGGCTGATGTTCCAATAAAGCCTCTGCTGCAGACTTCCACAGATTAGGTTATTATCTTCTTCCCTGTTTTTGTGCATGCCTCTGACACCTTCTTGTAATTCTTCCTCTCTCTCTCAAAGGCTGCCTTCATTCCGTCATTCCACGGGATGGTGAGCTCAGCCATGATCCTGGCAGGGATAGATCACAAGATGATATCTGGTCAGAGGAGAGCTTGAGTGATTTCGTGGAGAAACTTTAATTGCCGTTCCATGTCATCTCACAGGTTCCACTCACTTTCAAGTGCCAGTCCAGGCAGTTTCCTCTGGGTGATGTTCTGTTCTCCTTCACTCTACCTGATGAACTGGTGTGATGTTATGGGACTGGTGCTGTTAACTTCCAGTCTGCATTCCTCCAAGACCTCTGGGAGCTTCTGATGAAGCTGGTCATGGTGCCAACCATTTTGACTTGGATTAATGCTGCCTCGTAGCCAGAGAGAATGTGTTACAAACTTGAGTTCTATGCATCACATTAAACCAGCCTCTATAAATCCCTGACTGATAGGAGTGTATGGTATGAGCTACGAGAAAACATTACAGTATAATAGTTGAACCTTCATAGTTAAAGCAGACAGAGATTAAGAGGTGATATGACTGAAGTGTTTAAAATTATAAAGGGAATTAGTAAAGTGTATTCCACTTGTTAATTTAAAAAAAAAAAAACAAGGGGATACAGGTTAAAAACTTGTTAACGATAAATTTCACACAAGTTTTAGAAAGTTTTTCTTCACTTTGAGAACCACAGACCAAGTAGTGTGGTAGAGAGAAAGACTTCAGGGACCTTCAAAGCTTGATTTCATATAATTTTGTAGAGATAAGACTGACAGTGGCCTGTTCTTCTCATATTTTTTCTAACATCCTGAAAAACATTAATTAAACTGAATGGACGGATAGATTAAACGTCAGTGGTCTGATAACAAATAAGGAGAGTAAAATAATGGATAATAGTTTAGAACATGGGCTTTAAGGTGTCACATAATACATCTATTACTTAATGCAATGTAACATAAACAAAGCCTTTGCAAGATGTTCATCAACCGTCAATTGACTAATCGGTGTATTATAGGTAGCCCCATTCTATGGAATCATTGGTGCTTTTTAAGTTTAATTAACCCCAAACAAACTATTTCTTAACATCTTGTTACATAATAATTACTAATTAATACTGTTTGACTATCAATCAGTCAGTCAAACAGCAAATCTTTCGCATAGTTCTTTTAACTCTGCTGCCATTGCCAAGCAAATACAGATACAATACCCAGCAATAGACGACGACAACAAGGCAGATTACAAGATCACTTGCAATTAATCACATCACTACAAGCTGCTAAGCACCCATTGTCGGCCTCCTCTCCCAGCGTGTCTTATTCTGTCACATTCTTCAGAAAGGTGATGGAAATTACTGTAATTGGAGCCAGCTGAAAATGGTAATTACTTGGAAATTCGGAACAAGTCCAGGAGATTTTGACATGTAATTCGGGGGATCTACCGCAGCAGTTCCTTAGAGATCTGTGCCTTTTGAATGTTAAAGACTGCCTAATAGCAGTGGCGATGAGCTCTGTTGCCCACTTATTATCCTTGGAAGACAATTAACTGCTTTTTGCAAACTTATTCCAAGTGCATCTTTGTCATATGCAGTAAATTTCATTTTTGTTAATATTTATCTTTTAACTTGGACAGCATGAACAGTGACTTTACTGTCCTTGTTAAGAACAGAGAATAAACCTCTCCATCCGATCATTCTGTGGCTTTTTTTAATAATTTGGGAGCTTCTTTTTTTCAAGAAAGAGAAATCATTGAAATTGGATTAATGTCTGGAGATGGGTTAGGGGCAGGAAATTGGGTTCCAAGTAAATGTCCATCTTAGTTGGAGTAACCTGTAACCCCAACACTGCTTTTAACCCGAGTCCTCACTCCTTCATACATATCCTGAACCATCTTCACACACTTCTCTGGTCCTTCTTTCTCTCTCATGCTCCTCAAGACCTCTTGACGTGGCACTCTATTATAAGCCTTCTCCAAATCAATAAACACCATTTGCAATCTGTTCTGTTTTTCTCGATGCTTCTTTATTAGCTGTCTCAAATGCAAAGACTGCAGCAGTTGCTTCTCTGCCTGAGATAAAAACCAAACTGCTCCTCCCCTATGGTGGTCTCTTCACTAAGCCTTCTCTCTATAACCCTTTCCTAAATTTTCAGCTTTATCCCTCTGTAATTTGCACAATTCTGAATATCACCCATCTCCTTATAAATCAGTTCAATCACACTGTTCCTCCACTCCTCTGGTATTCTCTCCTGTTCATAGATCTTCTGCAGTTGATCCTACAACACATCTACTCCCTCCTCTCCTAATCTGCCCCAGACATTCACTGGTATTTAATGGTTAACAAATGTAAGACAGTTAATTACAATATGTAAATGTTTTCTTTTTGAATGTGACAACTTTTTGATAGAGTAAAGAGCACGGAGACAGTAGAGACACAAAGACTTGGGTTCATTGATTGAGTTACACCGTGAACACTGCAGGCGCTTGTCTGCTGGCCACTACATACAATTATTGTACTGATCACTGACTCCAAGTCTGCAAGAGTTTGAGTGGTTAAATAATTTTTGGTTTTAATTATTAATATTTTTTTCATTAAGGATTATTTTTGTGAAGTAAAGCCTTGCTGATTTGTATTTTAGAAATCTATGAAGTTTACTCATTTAACTGCTGAATTTACAGCCACTGTTATGGGTTATTTGATCCTTATTAAAATACTGAAAGGTCTTTCAGGTTCCATCTTTGCACTTTCTAGATGGCACCTATTGTATTTGCATGGCTTTAGACAGTAATGTAAAATTCAAGTAATTAGTAATATTACTTTTTCCAGGAAGTAAAGTAATAGTAATCCTGTTAGAATTTGAAAGATATAAAAAATAATTTGTAATGGATTATTTTCTTCATCTAACTACCCTAACTCTAGTTATGCTGCATTTTCATACGTTTTCTCAAGACTTTCTTGTTCTTCTGAGTGGATTTGGCCTTCTTTTTATTTTAGGCTAATAAGAAATGTTGCTGACTTTACTTTTTTATATATTTGCTAAATCACTATTTCTGTATAATAATAATAATAATAATAATAATAATAATAATAAGGAAAAGAACATCCATTTCTGATAAGTGGAAGACGAAGACATTATTATTTATTTATTTTTGGGAAAAGAAGCTGGAGTTACTTATTGCATGCTGAGTCTGGTGTTAGTTCAGTGTGTGTGTGTGCGTGTGTGTGTGTGTGTGTCTACATTTACACATACATTTGTGTGTACTGTGTAATTGTATGTATTGTGAAGGAGGTTAGTTATGGTTTGGCAACCTGATTGAGGTGGTAGGTCGTATCTTTCTTTGACAAGAAGTTAGTGTATTGGAGGGGCCATGGAGTAGTTCCCCCAATATGCTGGTAGTTGGACTGAGCAGTCCCATCCGGGACTTCTAGAACCAATGGAGGGAGCTCTGGAAGTACCAGCTTGAAAAGAAGTCTCTCCTCATCAGTCACGTCAGGTTGTATTTGGGAGAGATGTGGGGACAAATGCTGACCTGAGATAAAGGAAAGAGGGACAGGCCTCAGTGTTTAGTTTGATTGCCTGTAATGTAGTGCAGTGTCAGAAATAAAAGGTTAATTTTTTCACCTGAAGCTTATTGTGCCTCAGGCCAGGCATGCTAGAGGGCCCAGAGACATCATATCATTCAAATTTATATATGTGTGTTTAATTTATGTATTTATGAGGGTATGAGGTTGGGAGCATACGCTGATAGCACATACCAGACCACCTGGATCGATGACAATTCAGTACCACACTGGAACAGTGTGTGGTTTTTTTATGTTGGCTTGAGTGCCAATCCTGCCATCAACTCCCAAGTTTTCCCTATAAGTTGGAGGACCTGCTTGCAGGTTAACATCATACCCAGGATGAAGCAATTGCAGGTTAAGGGCCTTGTTCAGGGACCCAACAGAATGGAGTCACTTCTGGCATTTATGGGATTTGAACTAGCAACCTTCTGATTGCTGCTGCAGATCCCTAGCCTCATACAGTATGTTTATTAGGTTTAAAAGTATCCACATTCTTTGCAGCTGCTAGACTTTTACTCAGATACAATGACTTCAACAAGTAGAGCAATTTGTTGATGGAATCCTTTTGTACAGAGGATTAAATTCACCCAGTTTAAAGTAATCTTTCAGGGCAAATCCTTTATGTTTATAAACATTAATACAGCAGGGATGAGTCTCCTAAAAGAAAACTTCAAATGAAGATACAGTAAAAGTGCATTTTAAGTAGTGATGGGCGAAATGATTCACACAGAACTGAACTAGAAGTGAACTTAAGAGTTTTGCTTCACAAAACAAATTCTGTTTCACTGCAAGCAAAACTCAAGCCATTATCATATGTATGTTTGTTATCTGGAGCTTTTTTCTTCACATGCAAACATATTGAACAGTTTATTATGGTGCAGAGTGTGGATAGCAGAAGTAAAGTAGAACAGTGTTTCTTAACTGCCGGGTTCCTATTCTTTATAATGGAATAATGGTCGTGTGTTGTGGTGGGACGCAGTAGCTTTGGCTGAGCGATCTGGACTATTATTTATGCTCTCAGCTCTGTTGTGCTTAGTTCACCAAGAGGAGCACCCCTGCTGTGACTATTGCCTTTGATTCACCAAGACAGTTCAGTGTAATATGAAAAGGTGCAGTGCTGTGATGGTGAGGGTTAGCTTCATGCTCCCTGTAGAATTCGGGAGCCTTTTGAACCTGTCATCATCTGTAACGTACCCGAGGGTTGAGCCAGCAGATGAGGACACAACATACAAACATAGTAAGTGGTAGGTGAAACAGTGCCAGTGCTTAAATTAAAACAATCAAAAACAGTATCCATATAAATAGTGCAGCACTCATAATTTTCAATAAATAAATAATCCTACAAAAATGAGGCTCTGTTGAGCTTAAAATCCAATAAATAGTCGGCAATAAGTCTCTGTCTTACCATGATTGAGCCCTGAAGCACAGAGAAATGTCCATCCAACAGGCGCAGACAACCTTTTATTCCGGTCTGCGTTCCCACCGCCAATCCCACAGCGTTCCATGGGGAGCCACTAAGCCCTGCTCCTGCCAATACCTGACTCCTCCCGGACAGAGCGCACTGTACTCCCACCACTGGCTCCTCCTGGCCAGTGCACACCTTGAGCATAATGGTCGCTCCTGCTCCATGGTCGCTCAACAGGAGCCCAATCTCCTGATTCCCCCTGTCTTGCAACAGCTCCTGACTTTCTCTCTCCTTCCTTTAACCTCCATTCTTTTTTCATTATTTACTTTTTTCTTCCCTTTTTCTTGTGCCGACTCCCCCTCAATTGCTCACTGCAGAAAGCTGATGAAGCTATTGAGACTGTGCCCTCATGTGCAGTTGCATCTCACCTGAATTACCTCACCAACTTCCCGGAACTGCATGAGCAGGCACACCCACGGAGATCGAGCTGGAAATTATTAATTTATGCAAAAATGGGACACTAAAATATAAAGCCGCAGACCCACTATACCACAGTTGCAAGACCATAAAGGCTGAGAAACATTGAAGTTGAACATATGCAAGCACTTTGTTGTTGCTAAAATTCATTGGCTTGGGTATGTGGCTGCTGGCGATCAGCTTCCAGAGCTGGGGAAACTGGGCACAGATGGTATTATCTCTGCCGGTAAATGAGTACTGCAAGGTGGTCCTAGTGGCATAAGTGGGTGGACAGGCGCAGGCAATGTGATATTTAATTGAGCCAGATAGAAGCAGCCATGTTGTGGCAGTGCTGCATGGTGGTTGAGGAAAAGGGAGAACCATTTCTGCTATGGAATAACCCTTAGGGAGCAATACAGTAATCCCTCCTCCATCGCAGGGGTTGCGTTCCAGAGCCACCCGCGAAATAAGAAAATCCACAAAGTAGAAACCATATATTTATATGGTTATTTTTATATATTTTAAGTCCTTATAAACTCTCCCACATGGTTTATAAATATTCCCCGTACAGTTATACAGCATAAACCCTTCATATTCTCTTAGTTATTAGGTAAGATTCATTGAAATTATGTATGTAAACACAGTTTATATACTACTTACAAACATACGTATCGTACATCATTGAGTTTTATTTAATATGTAATACAGTTTTAAACATATTGTAATTGAGTAGGTAATATAAAAATACGTGAAAAATCTATAACATGTAAATGCTGTACATAAAACCAAAATGTTATTTTAAAGATACTGTAGAGTGTCTCCGATATCACATTTGTCACAGCCATTACGATAGACAGGCCACTGGCAATAAATACCTACAATGCAAGGAAAAAATTGTATAAAATGTGTGCACAGTTACAATAAACGTACATACATGTACTAAGTACGTAGAAAAATAGTTTTGGGTACTCACCAACTTGTCAGATAACGATGACATTTACTGCACTGTCACAGCTGTTCTAAAGGAGCCTCTTCAGGCGACTGTGTAGCACCGCCGTCGTCTTC
Organism: Erpetoichthys calabaricus; assembly: GCF_900747795.2. NCBI lineage: Eukaryota > Metazoa > Chordata > Cladistia > Polypteriformes > Polypteridae > Erpetoichthys > Erpetoichthys calabaricus. The sequence continues at coordinate 324,374,390 of NC_041394.2, forward strand.
TTCCACTGAAGGCGTACTAGGCAATGTTTTGCGTGTAAGGAACATCGTGATGGGCAGTTGCTGGCGCTGCTTTTTCATTTGTGTAAAGAGGTTCCTATACACTTCCGTGGCGCCGTCAAGAGCATTTTTAAATTGCAAAGAACGAATCATTTGCGGGTCCCATTCTTCAACTGATGTCTGGAGATCTTTTGCCATTTGTAGAATGGTCGCGAGACGCTCGAGAGTTAGGCCTGCGTCTTCTTCCTCTGCTGGGTCGTCTTGTTCTTCCTCGCTCGCTGACTTGGTCAAATCTTCATCACTCAGCAGCTCGGTGTGGGCATCGAGCAGCTCATTGATGTCATCACCGGTCATGTCATTGAATTCCTCTCCTCCTAGCAGTTTTGCCAGCTGCCGAGTCATGAATTTCTTCTGCAGAAAAGCCCTTCTTGTCGCGCACAACTTCTGGCCACAATTTCTTCCAGCAGGCATTAACCGTGTCTTTCTTCATATCATTAAGGGCCTTCTGCACGTTCACCATACACGATGTGATCATGTACTTCCACCAGTACTCCTTCAGGGAAAAGTCATCGTCCGTGTCCATTGCCTCGACCATGTGTTGCAGGCTGTTCCTTGTGTACAATGCCTTGAAAGCCCGGATAACTCCTTGATCCATTGGCTGAATCAGTGATGTCGTATTTGGTGGCAAGAACTCTATTTTTACACCTTGGTAGGATAGATCCAAGGGATGACCTCCAGCATTGTCCAGAAGTAAAAGGACTTTGAAATCCAGCCCTTTATCTGCCAGATAGATCTTTACTTCTGGGATGAAACATTGGTAAAACCAATCCGACGTTAGGCGTTTCGTAATCCAGGCCTTCGGGTTGTCCATCCAGTACACAGGCTGCAGGTTTTTATTCTTATTTTTCAGGGCCCGGGGGTTTTTGGACTTATAAATGAGCCCAGGCTTTATCATAAAGCCCGCAGCATTGGCGCACATGACCAGCGTGATGCGATCTTTGTGAGCCTTAAACCCCGGGGCTTTTGCCTCTTCCTTCGTGATAAAAGTACGAGAGCATCCGCTTCCAAAATAGGGCAGTCTCATCCATATTAAACACGGTTTCAGGCTGATATACGCCTTCCTCAATAATCGTCTTGAACGTGTCGGTGACAAATTTCTCGGCTGTGGCTTTGTCTGTAGAAGCAGCCTCTCCTTGCAGGTTAACACTGGCCAAGTTGAACCTTTTCTTAAATTTTTCAAACCAGCCCTTGCTGGCAGTAAATTCATGGTTCTCGCTGGGGGATTCAGCAGAAGTTCCAGGTCGAGGGTCGTCGTCTAGAGCATCTTCGGCATCCGCAAACCTATCATAAAGTTGCTTGGCCTTTTGTCGGATGATATTGGTGTCCACGGGGATGTTCTTCTTCCGGCAGTCTTCGATCCAAATCCCTAACGCAGATTCCATCTGGACTACCGCCTTATTACGTCCACTTACACTTCATTTCGCCTCCTGGTTAAAGGACACTGCGGCCGTAGATCATATGTTCTTTTCCTCCTTCTTAATATAACGAACCGTGGATTCGTTGATGCCGTAGTGGCGTCCTACAGCGGCGTAGCTTTTCCCTTCCTTCAACATGTCCAACAATTTTACCTTTTCAGCAATTGTTAGCATCTTCCATTGGCGCTTCGGCACGGCCCCAGAAGCAGTAGCAGGAGAAGATCGCTTTGTAGACATAACGAAGAGCTTGACTACAGTACGCACAAAGAAAAACGTTGATGCTGAATGAGTGAGATGAGATGAGATGCCGGCTTTAAGCGAAATTGAATTCTGCACTCCCTGTCGCTGAGCCAGTCAGCACCCAGGAGCTTAACAGCGTGCTCTGATTGGGTAGCTTCTCAGCCATCCGCCAATAGCGTCCCTTGTTTGAATTCAAATGCGTCCCTTGTTTGAATTCAAATGGGCAAATCAGCTGAGGAAGCACACGTACTGTAGACCGCAGACATCCGCGAAGCAGTGAAAAATCCGCGATATATATTCACATATGCTTACATTTAAAATCTGCGATGGAGTGAAGCCACGAAAGACAAAGCGCGATATAGCGAGGGATCACTGTATTCCTTACACCCCAAACACATACAAAAAGGCCACAACATCTTAATGTAGTGAGTTTCAATTTTCACATATGAATTGAATTTTAGGGGCATTTTTGGAACGCTGTTTACAAAATGATACAGCTGTTTCGCTTATTACTAATTTTAAGCAAGTCTTGGTGGTAGGGTATTGCATCATGTTAGCTATTGTACATGCAATGAGAAGTCAAGCAGAATTACACATTTTATTGGCTAACTAAAAAGATTACAATCTGTAAGCTTTCGAGGCAATTCAGATCCCTTCTTCATGTAGAAACAGCCTCGTAAGCAAGTCTTGGGAATGCAAAATATAAAACCATTTCAAAGATATTACAAAGGCATTGAACATTCCTAGCAGCTTAGTACAGTCTACTAGAGAGAAGTGGAGAAAATGTGAAACTACTGCCACACACCAGCAATCTAGTTATCCCCTTAAATAAAAACAACACTATTTATGGAAGCTTCTGCAAGATCAGTTATGACTCTGAATAAGTTACAGTAGTTAGTGATTGCAATTAAACATGATGTTCATATATGAACAGTCCTCCAAGACTTTCCAGAAGGTAACACCTGAACAAGTAGAAGAAGAAGAAGAAGATATCACCTAAAGAATACCACAGATATGTGGCACAATGTTCTCATAACACTTGAGCAGAATATTTCATCCTGGATTCTAAAGGGTAAAAGTTGATCATGCCAGTCTCATTATACATTATGATCAAATAGCTTAGGATGCTCTCTGGAATTAGGGACAGGTAATCTTGTGAGGATTGACAGACAGATGAATTGATTTTATTTTGCCTTAAAGAAAAAAGGGGTTCTCTTGAAATGAACAAAAGTGAATGGATCAGAAGATGATGAAAAGAAGAAAGGCAAAAAGAATCATTTCAGTGCAGGTAAAATGCAACAACAAGAGATCAGAAACAGTGATGCCAAAGCCAAGAATGTTAGCTAAAAAGAAATTTAGCAATTCAGTTGTAAATCAGAATTTGAAAACAAACCATGTGAAAATCTAAAAACCTGAACATTGAAAGCTGTGTGTTACCATCTTTCATATTATGGCTGCCCTGAAGTCATAGGACATGTGATCCAAGTGTCATATGCCTAGACAATAGCCATAGCAAATGTAAACAATATTGTGGTTCCAGTAAAACATCAAAATATTGTTATGTTGAATCAAAATATTAGCATAATTATTATAATACATGGGAAGAATTATCATAATTCAAAATACCCAAAAATCATAATAAGTTTATGTCTCAAGAGAGGGTTTGAGTCCCTCTCATCATCTCGCTTTTTGACTTTGTTTGCTCCTATCAATGTCTGTTGTCTGTACAGTTACCAAGCAAAATATCCTGTGTCACAAACTCGACAATGAGCCACAAAAAGGTTTGGGGCAGCCACTCATATATTATTTCCCAACTGCAAATTTATAAAATAATTGTACTGAAGTGTACAGGTTGGAGTAAAGAACAGAACTGATTTGCTTGTAAAAAGATGGTGGTCTTTAAAGGAGAGCGGAGGAAGTGATGTCATCAGTGGAACCAGAACCGCAAGTGCCATCATCAATAGGGCTGGCACAAGAAGTAGTATCATTGGGCCCGGAATCGGAAGTGACATCATCAGGACCAGGCGAAATTCCCCGTAACAGGTCTGCAGAGAAGTGAGAGAAAGAGGTCTGGCACGGAATTACTCTCATTCAGGCCCTTTCGCTGCCTCACATGCGCATGTGTATGACAACTGATAAGAGGGTCTAGGGGCAAATTGTAGACAAAAAGAGGGACTAAGAGGGTAGCCCAAGTCTACTCCTGAAATAAACACAGAGAACCAAACCATGTAAACGCAGTATCTGACAATACCGGAGGTGAAAAAGGTCAAAATAAAAAAAAATGCAGGAATCAACAAAATTAAGGCAAGGTCACGGAAGGACTAGTTTTTTGGTGTTTATTTTATCCATCCATCCATCCATCCATCCATTGTCTCCCGCTTATCCGAGGTCGGGTCGCGGGGGCAGCAGCTTGAGCAGAGATGCCCAGACTTCCCTCTCCCCGGCCACTTCTTCTAGCTCTTCCGGGAGAATCCCAAGGCGTTCCCAGGCCAGTCGAGAGACATAGTCCCTCCAGCGTGTCCTGGGTCTTCCCCGGGGCCTCCTCCCGGTTGGACGTGCCCAGAACACCTCACCAGGGAGGCGTCCAGGAGGCATCCTGATCAGATGCCCGAGCCACCTCATCTGACTCCTCTCGATGCGGAGGAGCAGCGGCTCTACTCTGAGCCCCTCCCGGATGACTGAGCTTCTCACCCTATCTTTAAGGGAAAGCCCAGACACCCTGCGGAGGAAACTCATTTCAGCCGCTTGTATTCGTGATCTCGTTCTTTCGGTCACTACCCATAGCTCATGACCATAGGTGAGGGTAGGAACATAGATCGACTGGTAAATTGAGAGCTTCGCCTTGCAGCTCAGCTCCTTTTTCACCACGACAGACCGATGCAATGCCCGCATTACTGCGGATGCCACACCGATCCGCCTGTCGATCTCACGCTCCATTCTTCCCTCACTCGTGAACAAGACCCCGAGATACTTGAACTCCTCCACTTGGGGCAGGATTTCGCTACCAACCCTGAGAGGGCACTCCACCCTTTTCCGGCTGAGGACCATGGTCTCGGATTTGGAGGTGCTGATTCTCATCCCAGCCGCTTCACACTCGGCTGCGAACCGATCCAGAGAGAGCTGAAGATCACGGCCTGATGAAGCAAACAGGACAACATCATCTGCAAAAAGCAGTGACCCAATCCTGAGCCCACCAAACTGGACCCCCTCAACACCCTGGCTGCGCCTAGAAATTCTGTCCATAAAAGACCAATCTCTGACACCGATCGTACAGGGACCAAACAGCTCTTATCAGGGGGTCCGGTACCCCATACTCTCGGAGTACCCCCCACAGGATTCCCTGAGGGACACGATCGAACGCCTTTTCCAAGTCCACAAAACACATGTAGACTGGTTGGGCAAACTCCCATGCACCCTCCAGGACCCTGCTAAGGGTATAGAGCTGGTCCACTGTTCCGCGACCAGGACGAAAACCACACTGTTCCTCCTGAATCCGAGGCTCGACTATCCGACGGACCCTCCTCTCCAGGACCCCTGAATAGACTTTTCCAGGGAGGCTGAGGAGTGTGATCCCTCTGTAGTTGGAACACACCCTCCGATCCCCCTTCTTAAAGAGGGGGACCACCACCCCGGTCTGCCAATCCAGAGGCACTGTCCCTGATGTCCATGCGATGTTGCAGAGGCGTGTCAGCCAAGACAGTCCTACAACATCCAGAGCCTTGAGGAACTCCGGGCGTATCTCATCCACCCCCGGGGCCCTACCACCAAGGAGTTTTTTGACCACCTCGGTGACCTCAGTCCCAGAGATGGGGGAGCCCACCTCTGAGTCCCCAGGCTCTGCTTCCTCATTGGAAGGCATGTTAATGGGATTGAGGAGGTCTTCGAAGTATTCCCCCCACCGACCCACAACATCCCGAGTCGAGGTCAGCAGCGCACCATCCCCACCATATACAGTGTTGACACTGCACTGCTTCCCCTTCCTGAGACGCCGGATGGTGGACCAGAATCTCCTCGAAGCTGTCCGAAAGTCATTCTCCATGGCCTCCCCAAACTCCTCCCACGCCCGAGTTTTTGCCTCAGCAACCACCAAAGCCGCATTCCGTTTATTTTATAAATAGTATTTTTATTTTTTTGATTTATTTATTTGTTGTTATCATTCGATTTTTTTGTTCCACTGAGATGAGTTTAAAAATATTTTGAAATTAAATGAAATCACTTTGAGAGACAAATACTTAAAAACACTTACCTTAGTTCTTAACTTTTGTTTATTTTTAACAACAGACTCTAAAGAAAGAATGTGCCACTCACTCAGCTAACTAATCAGAATCTGATCTCTCAAAATTCCGAATTGTGAGCCTCTTAATTGTGAAAAAGTGTAATAAGGGCTAAATACTTTTTCAAGTATCACTAATATAACATAACACCATTGGAAATTAATGGGAAGTGGATTTAGGACTGAAGCCAGAAAGCTCTTTGTTACACAAAGTGTTGTAGGCATCTAGAATTAACTATCAAGACCTTGACAACCTCTAAGAAGAATCTGGATGAGTTATCGGGACTGCTTAGCTATTAGATAAACAAACAGGCTTGATGGACTGAATGGCCTCCTCTCGTTTGTCAGATTTCTTATGTTCTTATGTTGCCTGGTAATGGCAAAGCAACCATCAACAGGAATGGTGCACACATAAGAAGACAATAAGGCACCACATTCTAATGTTCTGTAACCTAACCTGCTTAATTCAGTTTAGAGTTGAAGTGGCTGCTAGGAAGCAGGGAAACAGCCCATTAGAGGACACACTTATGTGTACATGGCATACTTGCTCATGTCAGGTTAATTTAGTACTTCCAAGTGACCCAATCTGAATGTCACTGAGATGTGGGAGAAAAGCCAACAGACAATGACTGGGTCTCAGAATTCAAATTCCTCAAAAAAAAACATTTACTGTATCTCTTTTTCAAATTCTGCTTTTTCAGATTGTAAATGTTAAACAGAGCTGTGAGGCAGTAGCAGTATTCACAACGGCACCATGTAGTCCATGCATATATAACTGTATTATTATAAACTGCTCAAAAAATTAAAGGAACAGTTTGAAAACACATCACATCTGAATGGGAAAAAATCCTGCTGGATATCTATACTGACATGGACTGGGTAATGTGCTAGGAACAAAAGGATGCCGCATTGTTTGATGGAAATGAAAATTATCAACCTACAGAGGACTTAATTCAAAGACACCCCAAAAATCAAAGTGAAAAATTGATGCGGGAGGCGAGTCCATTTTGCCAAAATTTCATTGCAGCAACTCCAAATTGTACTAATTTGTATGGCCCCCACTTACTTGTATGCATGCCTGACAATGTCGCTCCTAATGACGACAGATGGTGTCCTGGTGGATCTCCTCCCAGGTCTGGACCAGGGCATCACTGAGCTCCTGGATAGTCTGAGGTGCAACCTGGTGGCATTGGAAGGACCGAAACATAATGCGACACCCAGAGGTGTTCTATTGGATTGAGGTCAGTGATAGTGCCCTCAAGTGTGGGGACCAGTCAATGGTATCAATTCCTATATCCTCCAGGAACTGCCTGCATGCTCTAGCAACATGAGGCCAGGGATTGTCGTGTACCAGGAGGAACCCAGGATCCACTACACCAGCACAGGGTCTGACAATGGGTCCAAGGATTTCATCCTGATACCTAATGGCAGTCAAGATGTTGTTGTCTAGCCTGTAGAGGTCTGTGCGTCCCTCCATGGATATGCCTCCCCAGACCATCACTGACCCACCACCAAACCGGTCATGTTGAACGATGTTACAGGCACCACAATGGTCTCCACGGCTTCTCCAGACCCTTTCACGTCTGTCATATGTGCTCAGGTTGAACCTGCTCTCATCTGTGAAAAGCACAGGGAACCAGTGTTGGACCTGCCAATTCTGGTATTCTATGGCAAATGCCAATCAAGGTCCATGGTGCCGGACAGGTAGTGAGCACAGGGCCCACTAGAGGATGTCGGACCCTCAGTCCACCCTCATGAAATCTGTTTCTGATTGTTTGGTCAGAGACATTCACTCTAGTGGCCGGCCAGCTGGAGGTCATTTTGTAAAGCTCTGGCAGTGCTCATCCTGTTCCTCCTTGCCCAAAGGAGCAGAGACCGGTCCTGATGATGGGTTAAGGGCCTTCTACAGCCCTGTCCAGCTCTCTTAGAGTAACTGCCTGTCTCCTGGAATCTCCTCCATGCCCTTGAGACTGTGCTGGGAGACACAGCAAACCTTAATATGCCTGTCATCCTGGAGAAGTTGGACTACCTGTGCAACCTCTGTAGGGTCCAGGTATCTCCTCATGCAACCAGTAGTGACACTGACTGTAGCCAAATGAAAAAAACAGACAAGGAGGGAAAAATGTCAGTGGCCTCCACCTGTTAAACCATTCATGTTTTTGGGGTTGTCTCATTGTTGTCCCTCTAGTGTACCTGTCGTTAATTTCATTAACATCAAAGCAGCTGAAACTGATGAACAACCCCCTCTGCTACGTAACTGACCAGATCAATACCCCAGAAGTTTCACTGACTTTTGACCAGTGCTTTCATGTTGGTTAATTTATTTTACTGTAGCAAGTTTAATTTGTAAATATTTGTTTATTTTTTAATGCTTTTGATCACTGAGGGTTAAACGATGTCTTTCTGTCTCCTTGTCAATTGGAGCTTTGCCTCATCACCCACATTGGTGTTTAGCTATTCCTCCTCTTGCTGTTTGCTTCTTCTTTCCTTTTCCTAACCTCTCCATTCTGAGTCACTAAACTCCAGCTGTCCAACACAATAAGGCTGAAGGTACATTAGTTCAGATTTGTCTTAATGTGCCTTTTAAATTTTAAGTCTATTTTTTCTCCACTATTATCTGAGCCTTGCCTGCAAGTCTACAGAGACTAGAGCAATTTTATGTCTTAACTTCTTTTAGATAACTTGTTTGTCTCTAGCAGCAGTAAAACAGCCAAATGCATCTTACAATAAAATCAGATCACTTTAAACAGCATTAGGATATGAATGTTTTGAAAAAGGAAAAAGAATCACTACAAGAGCTCAGTTTATATTTTATATATAGTGATGGGCGGCCATGTCTATTTAGTGGCCGGGACGAAGATGCTAGAGGGCCGCCATCCTTGATTCCCACAGGACATGCTGGGAGTTGGCACAGCCCTGTTGGGTTCCATGGGGGCCACCAGGGGGAGCTATAGAACCCTATTTTGGATTTCCATCACACCTAGGAGTAGTTCCAGTTAATCCTGATAAGCCACTTGGAACAGTCCCAGGAGTAACATAAAAGGAGTTGTCTCACTCCATTCGAGGAGCCAGAGTCAGAAGGAAGAGGGATGAAGCTTGCTGGTAGAGGAGTGGTAGTGAAGAGGAGAAAGATTCTGTAGTAGACTGTGTGTTTATTTATTGTGCTACTGGGTGCTTCTACTGTACTGTTGTGGGGAGAGAGGGAGAAGAGCTCCCCATTTGTAAATAAATATGTGTGTTGCAGAACTTGTGGGCTGTTGTGTCTGGGGTTTGGGGAGCTGTACGCACCCTGGTTTCCACTATATACAGTGCATCCAGAAAGTATTCACAGCGCATCACTTTTTCCACCTTTTGTTATGTTACAGCCTTATTCCAAAATGGATTGAATTCATTTTTTTCCTCAGAATTCTGCACACAACACCCCATAATGACAACGTGAAAAATGTTTACTTGAGCTTTTTGCAAATTTATTAAAAATAAAACTCCTTTGATATATTGGCTGTGTGCTTAGGGTCGTTGTCCTGCTGAAAGATGAACTGTCGCCCCAGTCTGATGTCAAGAGTGCTGTGGAGCAGGTTTTCATCCAGGATGTCTCTGTACATTGCTGCAGTCATCTTTCCCTTTATCCTGACTAGTCTCCCAGTTCCTGCCGCTGAAAAACATCCCCACAGCATGATGCTACTACCACTATGCTTCAGTGTAGGGATGGTGCCAGGTTTCCTCCAAACGTGATGCCTGGCATTCCCACCAAAGAGTTCAATCTTTGTCTCATCAGACCAGAGAATTTTCTTTCTCATGGTCTGAGAGTCCTTCAGGTGCCTTTTGGCAAACTCCAGGAGGGCTACCATATGCCTTTTGCTAAGGAGTGGCTTCCGTCTGGCCACTCTACCATACAGGCCTGATTGGTGGATTGCTGCAGAGATGGTTGTCCTTCTGGAAGGTTCTCCTCTCTCCACAGAGGACCTCTGGAGCTCTGACAGAGTGACCATCGGGTTCTTGGTCACCTCCCTGACTAAGGCCCTTCTCCCCCGATTGCTCAGTTTAGATGGCCGGCCAGCTCTAGGAAGAGTACTGGTGGTTTCAAACTTCTTCTACTTACTGATGATGGAGGCCACTGTGCTAATTGGGGCCTTCAAAGCAGCAGAAATTTTTCTGTAACCTTCCCAAGATATGTGCCTCGAGACAATTCCTTTGACTTCATGCTTGGTTTGTGCTCTGACATGAACTGTCAACTGTGGGACCTTATATAGACAGGTGTGTGCCTTTCCAAATCATGTCCAATCGACTGAATTTACCACAGGTGGACTCCAATTAAGCTGCAGAAACATCTCAAGGATGATCAGGGGAAACAGGATGCACCTGAGCTCAATTTCGAGCTTCACGGCAAAGGCTGTGAAAACTTATGTACATGTGCTTTCTCAATTTTTTTATTTTTAATAAATTTGCAAAAACCTCAAGTAAACTTTTTTCACGTTGTCATTATGGGGTATTGTGTGTAGAATTCTGAGGAAAAAAATGAATTTAATCCATTTTGGAATAAGGCTGTAACATAACAAATGTGGAAAAAGTGATGCGCTGTGAATACTTTCCGGATGCACTGCACTATATATATATGCACTATATATACTGTATATATATAAGGAGACAGCTACATGCCTCTTAAGGAGACTGTCATGTGATTCCAGAGATGTTTCTGGTTTGCCCTTTAAAAACCTTCATACCCAACTACTATGTGAGTCTGGAGAAACAAGGGGCTCACCTGAGGTGAAACAGAATCAGGTCCAAGACAGAGAAGGAGCTAAATGATAAGGTGAGACCATTAAGAAGCTCAAGTGAGGCTAGTTATCTGTTGTATTGCACCTTTCATTCATTCCATTAACTCATTGTTGTTTTTTTTTACTCCACCCAAACTCAACAAAATCCTCTATTGTTTTATACTTTCTATGCATTGTTTTAATCATAGGCCATGCTCAAGAGCTCCCCTTCAGTTCACAGTCTGTGTGTTTTCTTTTGGTTGATTATTTTCTTGAAGGAAACTTACAAGAGAATGTCTATCTGTGTTGAGTCTCTAAAATATTTCAGTGCCTTCTCTGGGGACTTCCCTTGCTAAATTGTTTTTTTTTTCTCACATCCCAAAGACGAGTGCGTTAGTTATGCCAAATGGCAACTGCAAATTGTCTTTGTGTGACTGAGTGAGTGTGGAAATTTTGTAGTATATTAAGGTTTTGTTTTTGGGTGGAAAGCTAACAATGTTGCTCCCTAAAGCCTCATTCACACTTCCACGTTTACTTGTGTTCTGTTTGACAGCTGCATAAGCCATGTAATCAGCACCACTGTGGTAAAATTAGTGCCTTCTATTCACATCACCGCAGAGAAGTGTAGTGCATTTTCTGAAAAATGTGACATACATCACACAATAAAATGTAACATTACGCACATTACCATGTTTTCTTTACAGGAAAATTTACACTACATAAAACTCACAATTTCACGCAAATCATTTTGTTAATCACTAATCACTTCTCATGAACATGACCCTCCTGGTCCCTCTAAAGGCCCAGCACCTATTCCTAACTGGTCTCATTTGTCTCTTTTCCAGCCCAAATCAGAGCATATTTAATTATGACACTCTGGTTTTGTTGGCAAACTGTCTCCATAGATGTCTGAGTGAGGCAATTAATAAATTAATTCAAATAGAAATAAAATGAAAAAAACACAAGTCATCAGCTAACTGTAATAATTTCAAACTCAGTTACCCAGATCAATAGTCTCTGGTCAAGAGGAAGGAATTTCAGAGGCTATTGAATTATAAGCTCAATTATTTGTTGTTTGTTTGGTTATTCTGTTGCTTACCTGTATTTGTTTATTCTTTCATTTGTTCATCACTCTTGATTAAATGTATTTGGAAAATGAATGATTGAATGATAAATCCAACTTAAAAATTTGGAAGTACACTATAGCGTGATTGCTTTGTAAAGTGCCTTGAGCTGACCCTTGCTGTGGAAGGTCCATCCATTTTCAAAATACCCCATTTTTTAAAGGTGCTATGTAAAAAATACTGATACCAATGGTACATGCAGTATAGTCCAAGTGCTAACAGATAGAAATGTTGCATTTTCAAGTTTTTTCTTTAAAAATGTGATACTTATTTTTAGCACACGGCATCTCAAGTTAAGTCCACCATTGAGTGATTTTTTTTACCCACATTTCATTAAGCACAAATCTTTACTGACTGTATTGTGCTCTACTAGATATCCTTCTCGTCTTCTTCTTAGACAGGAACTAAAGCATGCATAGTTTCTTTAAGTTTTCCTCTTCCCCAAATTAGACATGCACACATAAAATTTTAATTTGTGAGCAATTTTTGCCTGAGGCAAGACAGATGTCAGAGGAGAAGACTGCTCGGATATTAAGAACGTTTACACACAATTGCTCATTATAAAAGATAAAAAAGTAAGTTTCAAAACATTTGGAGTTATACAGACTGGTGGCAAAATAAAGGTTCTGTACGTATACCTGAGGAAAGTTCCAGAAACTAAATGTTACACATGTAGTCTTGTTTTGCTGGATGTATTAAATAAAATGTGTTGTCACACACGTGCGCATGGGAAACAGCTGAAGGGCCTAAACACTAGTAGTTCTACGCCAGGCCATGTGGCAGCGGAGTGTACTGACTATCTCTCTCAGTCCCTTGCAGACCTTTCCCAGGAAATCCCACCTGTTGCCAGCCCCAAGGATGACGTCACTTCTGGGCATGAGGACGCCACTCCCAGTTCCTGCACTGATGATGTCATTTCCCTTCCAGGCTTTTAAAACTGCCATCTTGCCTCAGTACAGGCAGTTCTGTTCTGGACTCTGACCTAAGGATATCGTGCTACTAAAAAAACAATTTTGTAGCCGAGAATATATGATACGGGTGGCTGTCCCAACTCTTTATGATGTCTTTGACTCATTCTTCTTACAGTGTATATACATGATATTCAATATACACATCAGATATACATACAATGCCTATAAAAAGTATTCAAAACCTTGGAGGTTTTCACATTTTATTATTATGCAACAATGAATCACAGTGGATTTCATTTGGCCTTTTTAACACTGATTAACAAAAAAAGATTTTATAATATCAAAATGAAAACAGATCACTGCATAGTGGTTGAGTTAATTACGGTTATATAAAACACAAAATAAATCAAATGATCATTTTAAGTATCATTATGTGTCTTTCTCTTTTGAAATTTTAATTTCCTCCATTGTCTTTTGGCAATAGTTTATTAATTAATTTTTGAATAGATATTGTTGGTCTCCATGTATGTTACTCTTTTTGTACTTTGTTTTTGATGTGTTTTCACAAATCTTTATTTTTATACGTTGTCACACATGTGCGTCCGAGGATCTCCTTGCTGGCTCAGTCGAGGTGGATGATAACCCACTGGGGTGAGAGAGGGCACTGTCACTAACTGTGTAGGCTCCCAAAAACCTCCCAATTAGGCAAACTAGCTCCGCCTCTTCCGGTCATCCTGTTATAAAAAGACTGAGTTGTCTTTTGAGACCAGTTCCGTATAAGTGAGAGCTCTACGGGAGACCTCTATTTGCTACAACAGGCTAAAATTAAAAGCTTCATTTTCTTTTCTGTTTTGTGCCCTGTGGGGTTATGTTAGCTATTGCCAGAAGGCACTTGTTTAAGTTTATAGAAGAAAAGCAGGGAATTAAATGGGACTACCAGGCTGGTGTCCCAAATATTCTTCGTTTGTTCCGGTTCTGTTTAGATCTGTGCTTGGCCAGCTCACAATGTATCAATTTTCTATTTAGTAATTAGTATGAGGGATAATCAGAAAGTAGAAGCAATTTGAAAATTATGTGGTAACCACAATGGATAGAGGTTGACGTAATATAACATGTTCCTGATGGATAATGGGCAGTTCAAACACCCACAACAAAGTACTCTGCTGTGAATCTAGTTGAGGCCAAGGTCAAATGAACATGGACACTCCACTATGGGATTGCACTATTGTTGAACAATATGCTGTAGTGAGATTTCTTTGGGCATGGAGAGTGAAACCTGCTGAAGTTAACCTTGTATAATCTATACTTGTATTTACCTAAGAATTTGTTCACAGCACTCTGCAGCTGTCCTCAGTGAAGACTGCTATGAAAAAATAAGTTGTATTGTATTGTATTGTATTTACCCTTCTTCACGTCAAAAGTTTGTAAATGGTAGCCATGACAGCCTTGAGTCTGGGTCCAAAGGTCTTTCTCTATCTGCTTTGTACATCTATGCACTGCCATTTTTCATCACTCTTCTTTGTAAAACTGCTCAGGCTCTGTCATGTCACATGTTGATTGTGAGTAAACAGCTTTTTTTAAACCAGCCACAAATTCTCATTTGGATTAAGATCTTGACTCTGATTTGGACAATGCAGGACATAACTATTGTTGTTTTGAAGCCATTCATATAGTTTTGGATTTATGCTTGTGGTTGTTGTCACACTGGCTCATAGTTAAGTTTAGGGCAGATTTCAAAATCTTTTTAACATATAAAACCTTAAATGGCCAAGGCCCTGCTTACTTATCTGAACTCATCATTAGTAACAAACATGAATGTATATTAAGATATGAAGATGCTGGTCTGCTTATGATTCCAAGGATTAATAAAATAACAGTGGGAGGTTGAGGTTTTAGGTATAGGGTACTGAAGCTGTGGAATGATCTGCCTGCTACTATAAGAGGTGCCCGTTTAGTCTCAGTTTTTAAATCCCGGCTGAAGACTCACTACCTCAGTTTAGCATACCCTGACTAGAGCTGCTGCCTATACTGTATTTCTGTTTTTTAGTCATAAAATGTAAGTAATATGATATTTATAAATGGTTTCTAACGTTCACCTATTATGTTTCTCTTCTCGGTATCCTCATGTTGCTTGCCTGCCTTGGGGAAAGTCTTCTCAGATAAAGGAGCGCTGGAATCATGGGACAGAATGAACCTTTAATCAGATTAGCCAGTCCATTCAACTGTAGAATGAACAATAGGGGAGAGGCGGTAAATTGGCCGAGGTCCCCAAAACTGTGTCTGGCTTGTCTGACTCCTTTTTTGCAATCTGGCCATGTTTCTACAATTAACTGATGCTCAGATATTGTTGCTTTCATTTCTACTTTGTTTTTGATGTATTTGAACAAATTTGTATCCTTATATGTGATAGTTCTGTATTTAGCGAGTGGTATAATCTCTTCTTGCATTTTGCTGGAGCACAGTGTAAGAACAAAGTATTTAGTATTTCTGAAGTGGTTATGATAGATTGGCCATCTAGATCTGTGAAGAGGATTACTTGTGTTCTGTTTTGTGAATTGTGTTGTATTTACCTCATTTTACCTCATTGAACACTCAACCTAACTGGAAGGGGGTCTCTCTCTGAATTGCCTTTCTGAAGATTTCTTCCATTTTTTCCCCCAACAAAATTACTTTCTGTGGGTGGTTTGGTTTCAAAATGGGACATTATACTCCAATGTATTTGGCATAAATGTAGATGAAAGATAGTAAAGAATGATTCAAATCAACTGAAGGGTCCCCAAAGGTGATAGGATGCAGCAGGATTCATTGAAGCAACCTGCTACAGATTTAGGGTGGACTTCTCCTTTAATGCACCCCCAGAATTCAGGACTACATGAACACCACAATGTCACCAGGGTAGTTCTAGGAGCATAGCTTCGGGAGTTCTCTATGCCGTTCCTGACCTCTGAGGTGATGCACACTATATTTTTACCCAGGAAGTACTTCTTGGCTGAGGCTTTAAAGCCATGTTCTGCCGTAAGAAAGTTGAACATACAGTTGGAAAGATATTGGCAGGTAGAAGGAATAGAGGCCATAAAACAGTAGATCAGGCACCCTGTAGGTTTTTTCTCATGTCTTTTTGTTGTGTGTAAGAAGATTACCTATACTTGTATCCACATTTGTCATTTATTTATTAAAATTTTGTTGTAATAAATCCTTTTTTTGGATTCCATTTTGGCTTTCTTGGTTTGTTCTACAGTAGATTAGGACCTGCTTGCAAATGCCTTAATATATGTATGAATATATACAGGGTATATATTATGTATACTATATACACATATAAAACATAATATTCTCAAATCCACTTAATCTAATTCATATATATTATATGCTGACACTTAAAAGTAGACTATAAAAGTTATATACAGTATATCAATAAGACATAGTTATACATATTATATATGTGAGTATATCAGCAGCAATGCAGTTATACACAGTACAACATTCTTTAATTTTCTAACCCCTGTTTTTCTATTATAGAATGCAGGAGCAACCTGGCAGCATTGTCAGGAATGTATTAAGCAGCCCTGGTTAGGTAGTCACTTCAACACAAAGCACACTTCAACACAAAGCACACTCATGCAAGCACTTCCATTCACTTTTAAACCCATTCACCACTGAGTCATGTCACAAAATCACTTGTAACAGTAGATCTGGGAAACTCCTCTTTGGCTATAGGGAGACAAAGTTAGCATCACTAACAGCTGCTGATGTCTCTGTACCATCTAAGTTCAGAATATTTCTTAAAAGAAAGAATCTCTCAGGCACTAAAACATCTGTCTTTTTCCTTCTTTTTAAAATAATTTTATTATTTGAAAGCATTAAAACTCTACTAACATTACAAATTGTGACTCTGCTTTCAATTACAGCAGATTGTCTTGACCAGGATCTTTCTTCTTAAAGGTTGTCACACACACGCACATGGGAGGCAGCAGTTGCATTCATGCATTCATATCACAGCTATAGGGGCTAATCAGGTGTACTAATGCCTCTTTTCCCATCCGTACAGGAGAAATAAGATCTAGTCCTCTTCCTCTTCTGCCTTCAGACCACGCCCTCTGATGACCACACTTCTGCTTTTCCACCCAATGACCCGCCTCTTCCTTTCCCTCAGCTATAAAAGCATATCTATCTATCTATCTATTATATAAAAAAATTTTGGGTCGAGACGTGATCATCTCGGAGAGACACTTTGAAGTCTCATGAGACTTCTTGCACAACATGCCCTAATTACAAACAATTTCTCGGAGACACTTTAACGTCCCACGAGACAAGGAAGTGAGACAAAAGGACAGCTGCTGTACAGGTTTTTAAATGATCGACACGCAGTGCGACATGCAGATCATGCAGCTAGCTCAGTAGCAGCTATCAGCAAGCCAGCTGCTGATCCGTCTTTAGCATGCATTCAGCCCCCCCCCCACTTCACAACGCGAGCGGCAGAGACGCGAAGTGGGGTTGTGGGGTGGAAGAGTGAAGCTAGTAGGGGGCACATACCCCTAGTATATATCTATATATAAACGTGTAAGAAAAATAACCGGGGGACCTGCTGACACTAACCTTGGTCATCAGCTTTGATTACTTAAAGAAGACTACTAGATGAGTACTGCATCAATGAGTGGTCTTCATATTCTAAAAAATGTTTGTATTGTTCCTTATACAAAGAATTTCACTGTCTCTAATTTATGTAAATAGAACATCACCAGATATCCTGGAGGGACTGGATATTTTGCATCTGTTTGTCAAGCATTAAGCAGATTTTTCCAGTTTAGCTGAATGAGGTGGTGTGCCAGTTGTGTTTTAAAGGCTCACATCAGAGTGTTTATTCTCCATCCAATGGTGCAACAAATAATTGTATTGAATGCTGGAAAAAATATGAACCCCTGCCTACCTTCTTGTAGGGAAAATCTCTTCTTTTCTTATTCAGGACATGCCTGTAAGATTTTGGCATACTGCTTGATCTTCTTTGATTCTTGTCCTCACTCTATGCCATCCATCTTGTGCTATCTAGCCTCTTCTTCTCTTATTTGAAAGTGGTCTGCAAGGTTTTTGGCCTAGTGCTTGACCTTCTTCAACTCTCTCCTGCCCTCAACCACCTTAAGGAGCCATCAGTTAAAAGATTGTCCACATGTGACATTTGTTCTCCTACATTACTAAATGCCTTCAGAGAATGTACCTTTAGGACAACCTTTCCAACTACCCCCCTTGGTGACACTGCCATGTAAAGGGCCAATTTTTCAAGTCTTCAGTTCGGCTATACAGAAATGACAAGAATGTATTCTTTAAAAAAAAGAGGTGTTTTGACAATGTATATAAAATAAATAGTATTCATTGAAAAAATACAAGAAATAATGATTCTTTTAAAAATACAAAAGGGATCTGATTAAAATTGGAATTCCATAACATGTATCATTATGCCTTATGCAGCACTATATTACACCAACTCATGTATGAGTTACTTTAGGCCAATTTCTACTGCAGTATACTGAATAGGTGTTCATTTGTAATAATTACCAAATTAAATTTACACCCCCAATGGATGCCTCCTTGCTGTACAGTGCTAGATAGTTGCCCTAAGATAGCAGTGTTCTGATGTCGAGTTTCTCAAAGGGGACACTCATTTTACGCTTAATTTGCATTCCTTGAAATTGGTGGGTGACCGGTCTTATAAGGTGCTTTTAATTACTAACATTTTATGAGATTATTTATTAAATCTGTAAGACTTTTTAAATAAATGTAATTTCTTTTGTTAATGTGATAGCTGTGAATGACATTAGACTACTGTTACTCAGGGAAAAATGTGATAAGTCCACAGACACAAATGTTACATTAAGACCAGATTCATAGCTATGCATAAGCAAAGATGTGTGTTAATATACAAGCATTTTCCACGTGTGTTTGTGCATTGATGTATCCTTTTAACATGCATTAACACACCTGGGTTTGTAATTTCATATATATCTTCAAGTTGTTTCTGCGTTTAAATAAAGTACTCTAGTACAAAAAAAAGAGTAACAGGAGTAACTTCCTGTCATGTGTAGACATTTTGCTGAAGCATGTGAGGTGTGTTGTGGTGTTCCAGTAGTACGATGCCCACTTTGCCAATTCTAATAGAAGCCATGATGATTGCAATGATAAAGATGTGTTAGAAACAAATGTGCTCAGCCACATTTACAGGAAACACAAATGAGGGGTTCATCAAGAATGAAAAAGTCTTGTGTGTTCTCCTATAGAAAAAAAAAACTTCATATATATGACAATGTTAAATATTTAGTAGTAATAAACTTAGTGGCCACTTTATTAGGTTCATCTGCTTGTTAAAGCAAATAGTCTGCTCCTCTAAGCATCCAATCAAATAGCAAAAATTCAAACTATACAGGAAACAGAATGGGCCAAGAGTAGTGATAAGCAAAACGATTTGTGTAGAGTTGAATGTACTGCAAAACTCAGTGTGCTGCTTTGCAAAAAAAAAAAGTGAAATTTGTGCCATTGACACAAGAAAAAAGTTTTCATTAATTCGGCCTGTCGTTTCTTGAAAAAATCACGAGGCTCATTTCCTATCACATGTAGACATTTTGTTGAGCTATGAGACGTGTGTTATGTTTGTACTGCAAAGGGGACAATCACTTTGCCAATTATGATGACAGTTTTGACAAGCGCAAGCCTAAAGAGGCATCTGAAACTGAAAGGAACTCAGAACTCCATGGCGTCCTAACATGCTGGAATCAAGATACAGGAATGGGTGATGGCTAGGCAATGACGGGAAGGAGGCAAGCAGCTTTGTTTATGCATTTTGGTGTGTCTTTGTTTGGAAAATATGCATTATGTCACATTTTCCACAAACGCACTGCGCCTCCATTGTGATCAATAGAATTGATTATCCTGTTGTGAGGGAGATTATCTGCATTATGAAGATAAAACAAAAATAAATGAATGAGAGTGATAAGTCTTAAGGGCTCAATATTCCCTCTTTTCTACCCCTCAAAAAAAACTTTAATAAACTTTAAAACTATATTTTACCAAGCTTTAGTATTAGATTTGCAAAACTGTATGTGAAGTGAAACTACCCTGTTCCACTTATCACTAGCCAAGGGGTTTAGATGTAATTTAGTCAAATGTTAGACTCCACAAGATGCATGATCTAAGTGACTGCCCATGGTTTCAGACATAGTGGGTTCAGCATTGTTCACTAGCTCCCATCCACAAGAAATGTGATACAAGGAATGGAAGTGACCTAGATGGAAGGACTGTATGTATGTTGATGAAGGAGAATGTGGAATTTAGGCAAAGATGGAACAGATTCCTCAAGACAGCCTAATCTCTTAGCAGATGAATAGTGGTGGGATGAAGAAAAAGGAAGAAGAACTAAAAGTGACCTCTGTGTTAGGAGTAAATTAGCACTCCCTGCCAATGCTAATTGACTTCACAGTGGAGAGGAGACCTGGGGTGAAAGTTTAGGATACAACTACATTTTCAATATCCTGCCTGTACTATTAGGTGGGGATCCAGGAGAACTAGCATTGTATTTCAGATGTAGTCAAGGATTTGACCTTCAGTTTGTTGCCTGACTTCTTGGTAGCATAGAAGCCAACTTTTTTTGCAAATTCTGCAGCATTTCACAGGGTATAATGGCCTCTGGACTTTTTATAGACAGACGCAGATTGATTATTCATTGCCCTCCGTGAAGGGTATAAATGGGCACTTCTGGCCAGAGCTCATTGAGTTAACATTCATGAGGTGAGTTGCAGTGAGAGATCAGAATATCAGTGTCCTGTCAGCACTATTATGCAGCGGTCCAGGGAAGCAAGGATTGTATTTAAGAAACAACTAGGATTTACCTTGATTTATCAGAGACACAAAGGCCAACTTTGTTTTGCAAATATTCCAGAAAAGTCCACAAAGATGCCTAAGGAATGTCCTCTAGACTTTTTTTATGGCAAACACTTATCCAGTAGTCAATGACGTACAAGTGCCCTTTACAACAAATGTAAATAGGCAAAACCAGCCAGAGTTCACTGATGTCACATCTTAGAAGTGAGTTTGGGTGACTTCTCAGTATAAAACCATGTTCCTAGTGCCCTGTCAGCCCTATTTGGTGGCAATACAGAGGATCAAGTCTTGTATTTTAGTTGGATTCAAGGATTTGACCTTGTTGTGTGCAACACAGGAACCACCCTGCTTGGATTAATACTGCAGTAAAGTCCACAACTATTTCTAAGAAATGAGCTACACAAAAGTAATCACTACCATGGCCAATAACCAAGGGAAAAAACCAGCATGTGCTATTTTTTATATTTCATCATTAAAAGAGTCATAAAAAGTAGCATTTTCTTGCAATGAATTCAGTGCAATTTTATTATATTAATAGCATTAGGAGCTCTTATTTTTTTTTTTATAAACCATGAAAAATTGAAAGCTATAAAATGAAAATACACACACACTTTATAAATGGTTTCCTGATGGAAAGCTATGAATAACTACTGGTATTCCTCTCCAGGGAGAAAGACAGCAATAACTTACAATGTGATGTCACCCTTTGGGACTTGTGAATTATATTGATACTGAGAATAAAACCAGTTACTCACAGAATTCTATCAGCAGCTATATACTTTGTGACGCAAGCTAGCACCAGCGGCATGAAAAAAAAAAAAGTCATAAAGTTGGTTTACACAACAGATGCTCAGTTATGTCATTATTGCATTCTGTTATTGGGGAGAATTTCCTAAGACCTCAAAAAATATTGTGTAGAATGACTGTGTGGACTGCTTTCAAAAGAAAACAGCTACAGTATATTTTCTAGCAACTTTCATTCTGAGCACATCATGCAGTGCATTTGGAGGATTTTTTTTTATTAATTTATAATAATTAACACTGGAGCCAATCCTCACAACAGTGAGCACAGAGAAAGAGCCAGTCCTGGTCTGGAGACCATTTTTAAGTCAGTCTTAATTTGTTCATCTGGAATTCCCTGACAATACTCATGCAGATTAAGGAAGAAAGTGATCAGACTTGGGGCCTAACCCATTCTTGAGACAAAATGCTGACCACTGCCTAAACACCTATATACTAATGAACACAAACAGTGTATAACCATGGGAAGTAGTTATTTTAGTCAGAATGCTCCCCTAATTCAGGTTTCAGAATTACATGTAAAAATCTACAAATCTCTCACCCTAATCCTAACCCTAAACCTTAACCTTAACTTCTACAAAGCTCTCTGAAGTTATCTAATAAAAACAACAACAACATTTATGTATATAGCACATTTTCATACAAACAATGTACCTCAAAGTGCTTTACATGATGAAGAAAGAGAAAAAGAGAAAATAAATAAGAATTACAATTAGAGAACACTAATTAACATAGAATAAAAGTAAGGTCCGATGGCCAGGGAGGACAGAAAAAACTCCAGACGGCTGGAGAAAAATATAAAATCTGCAGGGGTTCCATGTGATGATGCGGGTTCCGCTCCATGCTCCCATCCTGCTTCTGGGAGCTCTGAACCCGACACCGTCGGTAATATCACCGATGAGCTAGGCAGTGAGGCACAACAATGAAGCAAGGGGATGGTGGTAAAAGTGCAAAGTGCTTTTATTAAAATCAACAAACAAAAACCAAACAGTGTCCAAAGTGCAGTGCTTCGAAAATGTTTCAATAAATAAATAAATAATCCAATAAAAACTAGTGAACTGGTGGAGGTTAAAATCCAATAGAAAAAAAATCCTTTTAAAACCGAGGTTAAAACAATGGCTGGCAGCAGTCTTTTAAAACAAAGCCCGATGCCTTCTTTTACTGGTGACTCCCCTGCTTCTCCCATCCAGGCTATGCACCAGGGGAGTCACACTACATGCAGCTAACCTTCTATTCCATACTGGTCTTGTGGCCTTTCTGATCCTTGGCTCCGGTTCTGCTCACCCAGACCAAGACTTGGGCTTCCCAGCAACCAGGATGCTCACGCTGGGGCTTCCACTTTCCAAGTCCCCGACTCCTGCTGCCTTCGCTGCGGCGAGCAAACCTTTTCCTGGTCACTCCTGCTCCAAATAAGCGCTCAGCAGGAGCGGCCACTACCGTCGGCCCTCGGGTGCCAGCCAAACATTCCACTTGGGCTCGCCTCTCCCTGCTGCCTGCAATCAGCACGAGCCTGCGCGCGTGCGCTCACTCTCGGTCTCCTGTACCGGCTTTCTCCTTCTTGCTTCCTTCTCCCTTAACCTCCCTTCATGTTCTTTTTTTTCATTCCTTCTTTTTTCCCCCTAGTCGCCTCGCACTTCTATTATTTATCACAGGGATGTGGATCAGGTGTGGCAATTAGCAACTCCCGGCATCAATTACGGATGCGGACGACTCCTCACCTGTGCACTTAAGCGACGACCACCCGCATCACAAATTCAGCTAGCAACTGATCCGGTCACACTAACTACGCCCCCTCTCTAAGCCACGAGCGCAGCGATTATTTATTTAAAAAGTGACCCACTACACCACATTCCAGGCCACGAGACTGCGTCCCATTCAAGAAAATCTCTTTAGAACTGCATTAGTTTTGAATTCTAATTCCAGTAGTGGCCTGGACCTTGGACTCAGCTGTCTCCTCTGTATTTACCTGTGATTGTGTGGCTGGACACAGCTTCAATCTGCATCATTAAATTTGCTAATAACACCACTACTGTATGTCTGAAAATAAGTGATGAGGAGATTTCTTCCAGTGAAGAGATTCACCTTCTGACACAGTGAGCAGCAACATGTCCCTTAATGTCATCAAACCCAAGATGCTGCTAGAAGGAGGCAGACCACACCCCCACTGACATCAGATGTTATAGAGAGATTCAGCAGTTTTAAATTTCTTGGATTCATGTTTACTGGTGACCTGAACTCATCTTGACTATCATGAAGAAGGCTCACCCACACTTTTATTTCTTCACATGTCAAAAAAAAGCTCACATTTCTCCATCTATGATCACCAAATTCTACATGACAACTGCACAGCCCATCCTCAATTCCTGCCTAACATCTGGTACGATATTTCCTGTGACAGATAGGGGGCGCTTTCGCTCCCTTGAACCCTCAGATCAGATGCTAGACACCAGATAAAAGTCCAATACTTGACTTTATTCCATTAATAAAGTGCACAAAGCACCCTCCACTCCACTATACTCATAAATATACAAAATAATCACTACAATAATCAATAAACAATCCTCCCTCCCAGACGCATTGTCACCCTTCCTCCCGACTCAGCTCGCCCGTCTGGGATCTCCCACAGTCCTTTATAGTCCTTGACCTGGAAGTGCTTCTGATCCCTCAGTCCATGTGACTTCCTAGCACTTCCGGGTCAGATCAAAACTCTTCTTTTTCTTTATCCCGGAAGTACATCATTTCTTCCGCTCCCATGACTGGGAAGTACTTCTGGGTTATAGGGAAAGTAGCAGTCCCTGCTCCTCCCTGCAGCGTCCCCTGGAGGCCCCCATGGTATTCAGCAGGGCTGTGATGTAAAACCTGCGGTGGGTTGGCACCCTGCCCAGGATTGGTTCCTGCCTTGTGCCCTGTGTTGGCTGGGATTGGCTCCAGCAGACCCCCGTGACCCTGTGTTCGGATTCAGCGGGTTGGAAAATGGATGGATGGATGTGATGTAAAACTCCACTGTCCATGATGCCCTGCTGGAACTCGGGGCACCTCTATGTTTCAAGAAGGGCTCCACTTGGCGGCCTGGGGGTATTGGCTGGGATGAACGGCCAGCCATATCCCACATTCCTTAATTCAGTGGCATGATTCTGAGCTTTGTAATCCTAATTTTTAATTTTTGCTTTATTTTTATCATTGTGATTTGCACCTTTGGATACCATTTTGATTAAGTTTTTTTTAATTTAGCAGCCATCTTGGTTGGGGCTTGATGGGCTGTTTTTGGACATGTTAACCTGGCTTTGTGGTGTGTGACATCATGACCACACTGTGGCACCTTTGTTATCACAATATTTTGTGTAAAACCAAAAATAATCTTTTATTTCTGCTAAGCAATTTTATCAGGATTTGGGTTTTGCTAGGTTTCTTAACACTTTTCTATTTTTTGACCAAATATTTTGATTACGGTTTCTTGACTGGATCTTGTTTTCCTATTTACCTGTACTTTGATATTGGCTTGTTCTTTCATTTTAACTATTTTAGGGCTAATTTTTTTTTTTGTTTCTTTTCTCCCAGGGATGAATATTTTTCCAAAAACTAACTTTTTTTAAAAAAAGAACACAAAGCAATTGAAATCAACAAAAAATATTTACTTTTGACAAATGTTACTGTCTTGCATGTTGTATGAGCCTGCATACTCTATGATTTCACATACATATCACATACATTTTACACAGCAAAGTCCTGCAAAGTCTGATCTCACTCAAAACAGCCAATTTCAGTCATTGCCACATTGCACTCCTTACAATATGTGTTGCTTTGGTGCCTACTTTTCGATTGTCTGTTGCTGCACTTTCTCACATATATTGTTAGTGTGTACTGTAGAGAGACAAGTCACCCATTTGCCATCGTGCAATGCCACTGCCACTGCCACCAAGTTTTCTGCCAGCATGAAAACCGTATTGTCACCTCTTTTCATCTTCAGCCCGTCTGGCTTCAACTGTGAAGCCATGAGTATCCTATTCACCCTCACTGTGCCACAAGCTTCAATTCCTCTGCTCTGTAGCTACATGAACAATTCTGGGCATGTATAAAAATTGTCCATGTACACAACATGACCCAAATGTTCATAGCCCTAAAGCAGCTACAGCACAACCTGACTTGTCAAGGGACAGTTCTCTCTTTGAAAGAAATACTTTCCTGTATATGTAATTACTTTCAGGCAGAAACCAGTGTTTGCTTCTGCCAGTACAAAATCCTTTAAGCCATACTTTGTGGGCTTGTCTGGCATATATTTGCAGAAAAAAGGTGTCCCTTTTATTTTATCATAGATTCATGCACAGACAAATCACAGCCAGGCTGATAAAATTGTTTCTATGTTGGTTCCACAATGTCAAGCATTGGCTGAACTTTATGCATGGCGTTATATCCTGGCTCACCCCATGGGATTTGCTTCTGTTTATTACAGAAGTGAATAAAACTTTGCAGCATCACGTACCTATCATCACACTGCATAACCTGTCCAAAGCCACCAGGGGACAAAGCAAGTTTGGACCAATGCTCCCTGAAGTTATATCACCAGTTCTGTCCCATCTCTATTTGTAATGATAGATAGATAGATAGATAGATAGATAGATAGATAGATAGATAGATAGATAGATAGATAGATAGATAGATAGATAGATAGATAGATAGATAGATAGATAGATAGATAGATACTTTATTAATCCCAATGGGAAATTCACATTATCCAGCAGCAGCATACTGATACAATAAATAATATTAAATTAAAGATTGATAATAATAACAATGCAGGTGAAAAATAGACAATAACTTTGTATAATGTTAAATGTTAACGTTTACCCCCCCCGGGTGGAATTGAAGAGTCGCATAGTTTGGGGGAGGAACGATCTCCTCAATCTGTCAGTGGAGCAGGACAGTGACAGCAGTCTGTCGCTGAAGCTGCTCTTCTGTCTGGAGATGATACTGTTTAGTGGATGCAGTGGATTCTCCATAATTGATAGGAGCCTGATGAGCGCCCTTCGCTCTGCCACAGATGTTAAACTGTCCAGCTCCATGCCAACAATAGAGCCTGCCTTCCTCACCAGTTTGTCCAGGCGTGAGGCGTCTTTCCTCTTAATGCTGCCTCCCCAGCACACCACCGCGTAGAAGAGGGCGCTCGCCACAACTGTCTGATAGAACATCTGCAGCATCTTATTGCAGATGTTGAAGGACGCCAGCCTTCTAAGGAAGTATAGTTGGCTCTGTCCTTTCTTGTACAAAGCATCAGTATTGGCAGTCCAGTCTAATTTATCATCCAGCTGCACTTCCAGATATTTATAGGTCTGCACCATCTGTACACAGTCACCTTTGATGATCACGGGGTCCATGAGGGCTCTGGGCCTCCTAAAATCCACCACCAGCTCCTTGGTTTTGCTGGTGTTCAGTTGTAGGTGGTTTGAGTCGCACCATTTAACAAAGTCCTTGATTAGGTCCCTATACTCCTCCTCCTGCCCACTCCTGATGCAGCCCACGATAGCAGTGTCATCAGCGAACTTTTACACGTGGCAGGACTCCAAGTTGTATTGGAAGTCCGATGTATATAGGCTGAACAGGACCGGAGAAAGTACAGTCCCTTGTGGCGCTCCTGTGTTGCTGACCACAATGTCAGACGTGCAGTTCCCAAGACGCACATACTGAGGTCTGTCTTTAAGATAGTCCACGATCCATGCCACTAGGTATGAATCTACTCCCATCTCTGTCCGCTTGTCTCTAAGGAGCAGAGGTTGGATTGTGTTGAAGGCGCTAGAGAAGTCTAGAAACATAATTCTTACAGCACCACTGCCTCTGTCTAAGTGGGCGAGGGATCGGTGTAGCATATAGATGATGGCATCCTCCGCTCCCACCTTCTCCTGATATGCAAACTGCAGGGGGTCAATGCCACAGCGCGCTTCATCTTGTCTTTTGTTGTGGGTTTCCACTTTGAAAAACGAGAATGCGATGCATGCGCAGCCCGCAATTCAAAAATTTCTCTGCCTACCTGTTTGTCTCGTCTGACAGTAGCTGAAAAGCAGCATCAGGAGAGAGCAGCCTGAAGTAGTTCAGCAGCTGGTGATCTGTCGTGTCCAACAGCAAGCCATGCCGTCTTGTGCAGTCCGGTAGCTAGTTCGGCTCCCACGGATCAATGTCTGTGTATTCCTCCCACGCGAACCTTGCCGTAGATGCATTGACTGCACGAATGCGCTCAGCTGGCACGGCATCGGCTGGTGTCTGATTAGCTGATGCCGGCTTCTCACTCTCTTGTTCGATCTCCTGATCACTGTCAATAAAATCCGATTCTGAAAAATCAGAGTCCGACTCCGCGATAATGCGCAAAACATTGTCTGCCGGGTGTTTTCTTTTCTGCACTCGCTTCGCTCCTTTGTGACATGTCGATGCCATCTTGCCATTGTTTACATTTCGCAACTCACGCACACGCAAGGATTAGTTGCCGAGTCAACGAGTCTAGCATTCCTCCAAGCACAGAGGGAATGCCTGCGACGTGACAGTGAGTTTTGTCGCCATTAACAGCTGATTGTCGCCCTCTATCCTTTTATTATCCTTTTGTCGACATTCGCCCTCAACCCCTCCTGTCGACAAAAGTCGACATCCGCCCTAAAAGAGTTAATGCTGAAGGCTTATTTTTTCTTACCTTAAAATCAGTACACTCAGGATCTCAAAGCACTACAGGGGTTGGTGAGGTTGACTCATTTGATGCCTTATGTTCAGGGCATACAGTATATATCATACACTAACTTAGAAAGGTCACAGTATTATTAAGGACCTCACCTATCCCACAGAGTCACTCTTCTCCATCAGAAGCATTAGCTCTTGCACCACTAGATTCAGAAGCAGTTTTTACCCATAGGTCACAACAGCACTCAACAGCCTCTCATACTGTCAACCGCATGAGTGTTTCTAATCTAAAACTGTGTTTAACGTGTGATGCTTTATTAACTATGTTGTGTTCTTTCTCTTTGCTTTGGTATTGTACTACTGTTAGTGTATAGAAGAAGCACAAGTAAGAGTTTCAGTGTCTGCCCTTCTCAAAACTGTTCTTAAGCTCTTATGTTAAGGGAGACATATGGTATCAAACCCACTAATAGTGCCTGGTGCTGTAAGTGGTGTGTGTGGGGGTTCAGGGTCACTGGGAGACGTGCAGACACTAGAGGGAGCTCCAAAGACCATAATGGTATTCTGAGGGGGTTTTAATGAACTTCCACATGGTTTAAGGAATTTTCTAGATTTGCAGGATGCTGAGAAATTAATTCATGCATCTATTTCAAGTAGGCATGACTACTACAATGTGTTATTCATTAATTATTCCAATCGTTCTTCATGCAGCTTTCAGATCATTAAAAATGCTGCTGCAAGAATTATTACACAAACCAGAAAATATGAACACATAACTACAAGTCTTAAGGCCTTACATTGGCTCCCAGTTAAGCTTAAGGCTTATTTCGAAATCCTCATTTTAACATATAAAGTTTTAAATGGCCAAAGAATAGCTTACTTATCAGAACTTATTTATTTATTTGGTGCACAGTATTAATCCCCAAAGGGAAACTGGTTTTTTTTCAGGACCTTTAGTGGTGCAGAGTGCAGCCATTGTACTAGAACAATCTTCAGGTCAAGGGCCCAACAGAGTAGGATCTTTTCTGGCAGTAATGGGGTTTGAACCAGATGGCAGTGCAAACTTTGCCTATCATTAGTTACAAACCAAAGCGCATATTGAGATCTCATGGTGCTGGCCTACTTAAGATTCCATAAAGTAATAAAATAACAGTGGGAAGTTGAAGTTTTAGTTAAAGGGCCCTAAAGCTGTGGAATGATCTGCCTGCTAAATATAAGAGATGCTCCATGGATTTCATCTTTAAAATCCAAGCTGAAGACTCACTACTTTAGTCTAGCATACACTGACTAGAGCTGCCGATTAATTGTGCATACTGTATTTTTGTTTTTTAGTCGTTTGTACAGATATTTAAGTAGTACTATATTTCTAAACCAATTCTAACTGTCCTCTATTCTGTTTCTCTTCTTGATATCTGGAAATGGTACTTTGTGTCACTGATGTACTACCAGGCTGCTCTCCTGTATATGAAAAAGTCATCTCGGATACAGGAGCATTGGAATCATCAGATGGAAAAATTCTCTCATCAGCTTGGACAGCCAACACAGACTCCATTATTAGAAAACCCAGTAGGGGGTAGATGGCCATTTGGTCAAGGTCTACAATACAGTGACTGCGTCTGACTTTGACTTGCTCTTTTATAATTTGAATCTCCTTCATTGGCAACTGCCACAGTTCATCAATTAATTCATGGATAGATATTGTTGTTTTCCATTTATATTTAAACAGTTTCTACCTTGTTCTCTGTGTGTTTTAAGAAGTCTGTAGTTTTATGTGGACCAGTTCTCTATTTCATATTTAGTATAATATATACTTGTATTTTAGATGAGAATTGTTCATAGCGCTCTATATAAAAAATAATGTGTTTCTGTTGTTCTAGGGATTATTGTGAAGATAGCCCTAGTATGGGAACCTTTAAGCAATGGTCCATTAATCTTGGAGACAGGAGGTGGGGTGGGGCAAAAGCTCAAGCAAAGAAAGAGACTGTGGGGCTTGAATCTATGTGTGTGTATATATATATATATATATATAAAATTCTAAGGTATGTCCATCTGTCACGTGATTAACAAACTACTGGGCATAGAACCTTGGTGTTGGTCTTAATCTTAATACATTTTGGCAATAAAAAAAAAATTTAAATAGCAGTGACCTCGGCACAGTTACCTATGCTAGTGGGTTTATTATGACAAAGTGATCGCTACAACAAGAGACATGGTGGAAAGAAAAAGAAAAGTAGTGACATCTGCTGAGCAGCAAGCAAAACACAGAGGTTGATTCTCCGATATAGAACGCCATAACAGGAAGAAGAAGAATAGTGATATCTGCCGACCATCAAGAGCTGGATTACAGGATTAAATAATAACAAAGATGGAAAAATACAGGCCAACAATTGTAAAGATCATCAAATATATGTTCAGGTGTGAGTTCTTACCTGTCTAAAAAACTTGAGGACAGTTTACTGTACTTTATACCTAGCCTGCTGTTTTGTTACACAACTCACTCACTTATCGAATGTTGAAATGTACATAAACACTGACAAAAAGACCTGTGGTTATGTGCTTACAGCAAAGTGATCACAAAACAAAGTTCTACAAATGATAATGGCAGGAAGAAGATGAGCAGTGAGCATCTGTTGAGCATTAAGCCACAGAAGATGCTTAAGTGACAAAGAATGAGAAACAATAAAAGAACAAGACACTGAAGCACAAAGACAAGCGAGAGGTAATCCTGAATATACAATAATAGATCAGCTGGCTAACACTAGAGTTCATGTGTATGCAAGACAAAGTCTAGGATAGGAAATACAAGAACAAGAACAACAGGAAAACGCATGCCATCAAACAAGGAGATCACGAAATACTCAAAACTTTCAATCATATGCAATCAATGGTTTTCATATCCTTAGATGAGATGTTTGATCGCCAATGTGGTCACTGTGAAGCCGCATTTTTTAATGGTGAACACAAAAGAATGTATGGCCAAAATGGAAATGTTCGGCTTGCTCTGTATGGTCCCTGCAAGCCCATACTAAGTTCGGTGAGCTACCAGAAGTAATAAAATACATTATAACGTCTAGTGGAAGTAAAAGAAATTACTATTTAGAAAACTTTAAAAGTGTTAGCTGCTCCTTATCTTTAACAAGGTTATTACTTCAATTTCATTTTAGGACTTACATGCTTCACTATCCATCCATCCATCCATTTTCCAACCCGCTGAATCCGAACACAGGGTCATGGGGGGGGAAGCGAACCCGGGTCTCCTAACTGCGAGGCAGCAGTGCTACCACTGCACCACCGTGCCGCCCACTAGTAGAGAAATAAAATGAGACAGTTTTGGAGGATATTTGGTGTCTTCTGGCACAATATTGTGGATTGTGGGCAAGTAGGACATCCACCCATCTGGAAATATAAAATTTGTGTAAGCTTCTTTTCTATGTATTAATTTAGCCCTCTCATTAATTTTTTTAGAAAAGAAACCCAGTTAACTTCTGGCATTTGTTTTACCTGAGTTAAGATGCTGTCCTAGGACAATATGCAACGGGCCCTTATCTTCTAAGTGTGTTTGAATAATGGGATCTATCAAGAATAAAAAATAAAAGCCCTGCCCCCTTTTTGTTTTAATTTTAGATCTGTTCTATTGGTACTGAAACTTTATAAAAATTAATTTTGTGGTAGCCAGCATAGGGATGCTGTTACTCTACAGTGTAATGCCTTATGATTTCACAATTTCATGGGCTTTGTCTTTTGATATAACATTCACTGGCTCCACCAAGGGTCTCATCATCTTTCTCCTTCTTGAGCTATCTGGTGATCTGCTTTATTATCCTAAGTTGCTGTATGTGTATCCTGCAATATTGTTCACAATTAAAGCAGCTATATCAGGGATGAAATGCCAACAGATGCAGAGTAAAGGAATGAATATTTAATATAGAAATCTGGAAGCACTTCTTGACAGTGCTTCCTAGGAATCACACACAAACTGGTCAATCAAAAAGATAAACTTGTGATCTCAGTATTATCTTAGAAGAAAATGAATTAGATGCTTGGAAAATCTTCATGATGCACACACTGGCCTCTGCTCTGTTATAAACTTTCTTAAAGTCTACCAGATAAAACACTTCATATAAAAATGCCTAAGAAGCAGCCTGATAAAATTTATGACATCCTTGTTTTGGCTGAAATGCTGCATCCCACCATTAAGAAATCAGATTTCCCTCAGGGCAGGTTTTGTAATATCAGATTTGGCAGCCGCAATGAAGTGTTCACATGTCAACTGGAAAAATAAAACAAAGTAAATGTAATCATTATCTCAGTATACAAGAGTGTGATATGACTAGATTTCTCTGGTCTAGTTACAAATTGATACATTTCCAACAAGATGAAATACATTATCTCCACACACAACGCGGAGTTCACTTAGTATCACATCAGCCGTCTACTGGATACCTCACCTTCCTATTAATAAACATGCTGAAATCATCAAAATATCCCTTTGGGTATACTGAATGAAAGATATCTTGGTTCATTTCTACAAATGGGACAATATAGGCCTGCTCAAGAACTGCGAATGATGACTTACTCCACTCCACACAGAGACACACACACCGCTCCAATAAGAAACCACCTTGTACCAAGAACTATTGAAGAGCTCAGCAGGCTGATTGGCCATTTATGCACTTCTCTGGGATAGCTGGGTAATACACTGCCATGAAGCTTACATCTTAAAAGCAGCCGGCTTATGATGAATGTCTGGGTGTTACCGTGGATTCCAACTGTGACAATACTGGGGGTGATTTCATTGTGAAAAAAATGAAACCAGGTCCATCGTGAGCCTATTACCATGTCAGTTCATCAGTCATTTTTTCAATTCATTTTTCAAGGCAGTTGCCTCCATATAAACCTTTGAACCCTTCCTTTTTACTATTCCAAAAATTTACAGAATTATTTTCAATCGATTTATAGGTACTTTGGCCTGTCTTTGAAGCTGCATCTTAGAAGTGATGCCCTCTGGATGTCAGTGTAGGCTTTCATGTATTTATATTTTTTCTTCATATTCAACATTCTTTATCTTCATCTCTTGACACTTATTTTTGGAGTTGACGTGTTTGACCAACCTTCTCCATAAAGACTGATCCCACACCTTCTCTGCAATCAGACCATTTTTTCCTTCAACTATTCATTCACTCTGTCCATCCACTTTTGCTTCGGCCTCCCCTGCTTTTACTTCTCCTGTACCATTCCCAACACTCTTTTGCCCACATACTGTATTCATTGTTTTTCATCACATGTCCATATCACTTCAGCCTAGTTTCCTGTATTTTTCTTAGATATCTCTCCTACTTTTGTTCTGACTCTGATAGTCTAGTATCTTATTTTGTTCTTCTTTGTAACTCCATGCATCCACTTCAATGTTCTCATTTCTGCCACATCTAACTTCTTCTCTGGCACACCCTTTACTGAACATGTCCCAGTTCCATACATCATTGCTGGTCTTAGCACCATCTTAAAAACATTTAATTGCAACTCCATGTATCCATCTCCATTTTCTTATTTCGGCCACATCCAAATTCTTCTCCTGCTGTGCTCCCTTTACTGCCCATATCTTAGCTCCATACATCATTGCTGGTCTTACCACCATCTGAAAAACTTTTCATTGTTACTTCATATATCCATCTAAATATTCTATCCATCCATCCATTATCCAACCCACTATATCCTAACTACAGGGTCACGGGGGTCTGCTGGAGCCAATCCCATCCAACACAGGGCGCAAGGCAGGAAACAAAGCCTGGGCAGGGTGCCAGCCCACCCCAGGGCACGCACACACACCCACCCACACACCAAGCACACACTAGGGAAAATTTAGAATGCCAATGCACCTAACCTGCATGTCTTTGGACTGTGGGAGGAAACCAGAGCACCCGGAGGAAACCAGAGGAAACCCACGCAGACACGGGAAGAACAAGCAAACTCCACGCAGGGAGGACCCAGGAAGCGAACCCAGGTCTCCTTACTGTGAGGCAGCAGCGCTACCCACTGCGCCACTGTGCCGCCCCTCTCAATATTCTAATTTCTGCCAAATCCAACATCTCATGAACTCCCTTTACTACCCATGTCTCAGCTCCATACATTATAGCTGGCCTTACCACCATCTGAAAAACCTTTCATTGTAACTTCATGTATCAATCTCAACATTCTCATTTCTGCCACATCCAACTTCTTCTCCTGTTGTTCTCCCTTTATCATCCATGTCACAGCTCCATACACCATTGCTGGTCTTACCACCCTCTGAAAAACTTTCAATTGTAACTCCATTTATCCATCTCAACATTCTCATTTCTGCCACATCCAACTTCTTCTCCTGCTGTATTCCTTTTACGGCGAATATATCTTAGCTCCATACATCATTGCTGGTTTTACCACCATCTGAAAACATTTCATTGTAACTCCATATAACCATCTCAATATTTTAATTTCTGCCACATCCAACTTCTTTTTGTGAGCTCCCTTTACTACTCATGTATCAGCTCCATACATCATTACTGGTCTTTCCACCATCTTAAAAACCTTTCATTGTAACTCCATGTATCCATCTCAACTTTCTCATTTCTGCCATATCCAACTTCTCATGAGCTCTCTTTACTACCCATGTCACAACTCTATACACCATTGCTGGTCTTAACATTGTCTTAAAAACCTTACCATCCATCCATCCATTTTCCAACCCCCTGAATCCGAACACAGGGTCACAGAGGTCTGCTGTAGCCAATCCCAGCCAACACAGGGCACAAGGCAGGAACCAATCCCGGGCAGGGTGCCAACCCACCGCAGAACCTTACCTTAAATGTTATCTTTAACACTTCAATCACACAATACTCCTGATAGCCTCTAATGTGCCTTTCACACCGCACTCTGTTTCATTCTTTTTCTGACCACAGTAATTCTGATCAATGATCTTGGAGAGTCAGGGACTATTTAAGCAGCATGAGTTGCCAAGCAGGAATCCCTGCGGTATGCAACTCCAGTCCTTTGCAGAGCACCTTCACTCATACTGTGTCACTTTAGAAATTTCTCACCTGCACATTTATAGACATAAGAAGAAACAGGAGTATGAAGAACAGACCCACATACTGTAAACACAGGGAGAATACCACATACAGTAGATGGTGCACAGGGCTCTGGAGTTAAAGGGAGGTGACATTCAGCAGTTCTTCAATAAGCAGCATTTGCACAAGCTCCGTTAGGCAGTTTTTGACTAATTACAGGGCAAAAAAGCACATAAAGAAGATGTCATTAAACAGTTAGCTGACTCAATGATTGAAGAAGTGGATCACCCATAATCAATCATGCCAACCACATAGGATAGGCAGACTGCTTTGAGACTCTGAGCAATTTCTTTGTGCATGTATTCTTTTGATTGCTAAGATAACCTGTGTGCTTAATTTTAAGAGAAAATTGTTCATTTTTTGTGATCAAATAAAAAAGCCAATATTTAAAAGTGGGCATAATTAGGTTTAAATGGTTCAAAAAAGAAAGTTCACCCCATTTCAAGATAAAATTGTCATGGTAAAAGCAAGGGTGCCAGCACACCCTGAACTGCAACACCTTTCTACCCCTGGGAATTGCTGTCATCGCTATAGATGTTTACTGAAGAGTACAGCTAAGTAAGGTAGCATGCTTTCCAGGCTTTATTGTTCTTTTTTTCTATCCGGCAAATGCATTTGAAGTTGTGATTTTGTGGTTAGAGACAAAGCTTTGAACTCAAAGCTACACCTCTATTAAAATTAAAGCATATTGAATGTAAAAAAAAAAGACAATTTTTGAAGCAGTAATTTACAGCCGTTTAAGAAGATCTGTGAGCTTGATGTAAAAAAGATTACTAGACAATTGTGTTGCTAGGCTCATAGTAACAATTATTTGGAGAGCATAGAGACTCAATCAGTGCCACTCTTTGAAGTGTGGAGCGGTTTGCACACAGCAGAAGCCAAATGCTTGTAAATGCCACGGAGTTAATTAAATTTCGTGCTGTGAAACTATTCAGGCTGTTCTGCTGCTGAAAAATCCCGCTCATAAATTCCATTTTTCTGTCAATGATCTCTTATCCATAGCCTACAGTAGAGGCTCTCACCTCTGCTCCTGGGGGCGTTCACTTGCACCAGATACATTTCATAATTGGAGAGCAGTTGCCATCGTTCATCACTTGTCTTTTTAGTTATATACTTGTCAGTCTCTAAAGTTAAAAAATACAGCATTGCTTTTATTACACAAGTCTGCTTGTTTTTTTCATGTTACAACTGCTGAAACACTCACGTTAGCCTACAGAGGCAGTGAAAGATCTGGTGCCCTTGCACGTGTGTGTATCAGAAATATGCCTGCCTTAAAAGTGAAAAAGACAGAATATGCATGACAAGGGTGAGGAAAACTACATCAACCATTAGCTTAAAAATCAGACACATCTTATATATTTTTTTCCCATTGTTTTCTAAAAATGCCTTTTCTAGTATAGGATCAAGGATGGGCAAAAACTTATCTCAGCATTTAGTAGTAGCAAGCAGGTCATTACACGCAAAACAGTCCATTTTAGAATCTACAAAATGTAACCAGTGTGTTTTAGGATTGTGGGAGGAAAATGGAAAAGGCAGACTTCAAGTCGATGATAATGGAGTGGCAATATGCCAGACACATATCCTAGATAGCTGCACAGCTTGCTTATTTTTGATTTTATTACAAAAAATTTAAAACATTAACATTGATATGGGATAAAATGGTGCTGCCATACAACTCTAGAAACCTTTATAACCAGTGTGTATATTCTCGTTGTATAGGTGTGCCAACTGCTGTCCATTATGTCCATTTCCTAGGAGGACAGAGAATAAACCATTTGCTGTTGTGGCTGCACTTAGAACTGCTGTAGTTAAAAAGATGATGGAAAGTTAGAATAAGACATGAGATTAGATAGATAGATAGATAGATAGATAGATAGATAGATAGATAGATAGATAGATAGATAGATAGATAGATAGATAGATAGATAGATAGATAGATAGATAGATAGATAGATAGATAGATAGATAGGAAAATGCAATATATGATAGACTAGCTGTGCCCCACGGCTCCACCCACATATTAATGAAACAAGACAGTAAGGAGGGCACTGCCCGGCTCCCCACTCCTGACATCACACTTCCCCCTCCCCTCAGCCTGCCGAATTTGTCGAATATATCGCTCCTGCAAGCGAACAGTGATTCTTAGAGCAATGAGAGAAGTCGCAAAATCAACCTGAATGTTCAAACAAATTATAGAAAAACACCCGATCTAAATCCATTAAGTAGTTCTCTCATTCGCTAGCTCAGCAGATGTAAGATACGCCATGAGGCTGCCACGTGAGTGAGGAGCCAACCCCCCCCAACTCCTCTCAGCCCACTACGTGTCTCTCAGATTCGTGAAAATACATCGCTGCCACAAGCGAACTATCATACTTAGGGCGATGAGAGGTCACAAAATAAACTGGAATATTCAAGCAAATTATAGAAGAAAAACCTGATCTAAATCCGTTAAGTAGTTCTCTCGTGAAAAGCGGACAGACATACAGACAGACATTGGATTTGATAGATAGATAGATAGATAGATAGATAGATAGATAGATAGATAGATAGATAGATAGATAGATAGATAGATAGATAGATAGATAGATAGATAGATAGATAGATAGAACTTTATTTGTTACCAGATTGCCATGACTATTTGAAACAAGCTTTCCATGTGTGATATGCACAGTATAATATCCAAACAAAATTAGAAAAATAAGAAAATAAAAAATAAGAAAAAAACTGCCTAGGAGTCCTCAGAGATGCACACTGAGGGCTCAAAAGACAGTGCCACAGTGTCTATAAAAAGTATTCACCCCTTGGAATTTTTTACATTTTACTGTTATACAACATCAAATCACTGTGGATTTAATTTGGCTTTTTTGACACTGATCAACAGAAAAAGACAATTAAATGTCAAATTGAGAAGAGATCTATGCAAAGTGGTCTAAATTAATTAGACACAGAAAACACAAAGTAATTGATCTCCTAAGCATTGACTACTTTTAATGTCACACACCTAAATTGTCATTGGTGCTCTCAATTTGGTTTTATAAGTCCCATCATTGGTTCAATGGAGACCACCTGTCTGCAGTCGTAATTGATTGTAGTCTAAATGCACCTGACTGTATCGTGATGGGTCGGCTTGTGGTGAGGCAGTATGGTGTTCTAACCTCTACAATGAAGACAAAAGAATAGTCCAAGACATGTCCAAGTAATAAAAAGTCACAAGAAAATCTCCAAGTCACTGAATGTCCAGTTAAATCAATCATTAAGAAATGGAAAGAGTATGGCACATCAGTAAATCTGCTTAGAGCAGACCATCCACAAAAACTGAGTAATCGTGCAAAAAGACGACTAGTGAGGGAGGCCACCAAGAGACTTATGATGGTGGTGCAAGCCACAGTGTTTGAAATTGGTGAGATTGTGAAGACAATAGCTATTGTCCATGTGCTTCACCAGTTGCAGCATTATGGGAGAGAAAGCCATTGTAACAAAAAAAAAACAAACAACATGACATGCCAGCAGTAGGCATATGGGAAATTCTGAAGTCAGCTAGACAAAGGTTGTATGGTCTGTATGGTCCAAATTGAGCTGTTTGGCCATCAGACTAAATATTATGTTTCGTTGTATGCCAAATACTGCCAATTATCAGAATCACACCATCCCCACCATAAAGCATAGTGGCGGTAGCATCATGCTGTGGGGGTGCTTCTTTGTAGTGGGCTTCTGGAAGTAGAGGGGAAAAATGGATGCCGTAAAATACATGGAGATGCTGGAGGAAAATCTGATGCAGTCTGCAAAAAACCT
The DNA here is from genome assembly GCF_900747795.2 of Erpetoichthys calabaricus. NCBI lineage: Eukaryota > Metazoa > Chordata > Cladistia > Polypteriformes > Polypteridae > Erpetoichthys > Erpetoichthys calabaricus. The sequence goes on from NC_041394.2 coordinate 324,413,380, forward strand.
ACACCTTGGGAGAAGATATGTTTTCCTTCCAGACAACAACCCCAAAGCTTAAGGCTGAAGCTACACATGTTAATGTCCTGGAATGGCCGAGTCAGAGTCGAAGTCTCAATCCAATTGAGAACTTGTGTCTGGACTTGAAAAGGGTTGTTCACTCACAATCTGCATTAAACCTGACAGAGCTTCAACTGTATTATAAAGAAGAATTGGGAAAAATGGCAGAATCCAGCTGTGCAAAGCCAATAAAGAGAGACCAGTGCACATACACTCAAGTCTGTCATGGCTGACAAAGGTGCATCTACTAAATACTGACTTAAAAGTTGTGAATACTTATGTCATCAATTATTTAGTCTTTTATACTTGTGATTACTTTAGACGACTTTGAAGAATTCTTTTTCACTTTGACAGTCTTTTTCTTTTTTTTTATCAACTTTTTTTTACTGATTCAAAGTATTTAAGGCACACACAAAAAAGGTCGATTGAAAAAAGAAAAACAATATCTTCTATACAGCACCCAGTATCTGCCACTCAAAGCAACCTCCTCATCCCAAGAGTCTTTTTCTATTGATCAGTGTCAAAAAAGCCAAATTAAATCCAATGTCATTCAATGTTGTATTATAATAAAATGTGAAAACTTCGAAGGGGAAGACTTTATAAGTACCATACTACAGCTTATTTAAGAGTTTAGATATATACTGACAGCCAGCAGAAATATCATTTATGAGATGGCTACAGCTTACTTTAAGTAGAAACCTCCAACAGATATCTGAAGATGAATCAATAGAAAAGCACACAAAGACCTTGAACACCCAAGGTTGTGTCTGGTACAGTATTACAAGTGATTTCAAAATTATTTGTCAATAAGCCAAGAGCAATACAAATCTAAAGATGGCTAAAGTGCTTACTTCATAAATTGCACTCCAAATGATTTGGCGTTCAACTGATGATGAGTCAACAGAAATGTACACTGATAGTTCGAAAGGCAGAGCTTGATCTTGATGCAGTATTTGAACAAAATTAGAAATGAAGATGACTCCAGAAATACATATCAAGAGTTAAAAAGTCATTGCTAGCTCTTGTACAGTGTGTCAAATATGCTGTGCACCCCATAGGGTTTAATCCATAACACAAACTAAAGTACAAATTTAGATTTGTCATATGCATAAGTATAGTGCAGCTCTCAGTGCCGGATTAACCAATAGGCACATGTAGCATATGCTACGGGCCCCGCAATTTCGGGGGCCCCCAAATGGTGGACCCAATATTTAATGAAAAAGTGTAGCATTGAAAAACTGGTCTTTAAAAATATTATCTTTACATTTTTAAACTGTAAATTTCTTGCACAACAAAACTTTAGGGGCCCAACACATAAAATTCACATAAATATTATAAGATTCTTATTATAATCAAGAGTAAAATAATTATTTAGTCCAGTTTGAACTGTTCAGAATCTAAACGTCAGATGATGCAAACCAAAAGGGCCCCCAAATTTGAAATGTGCTACGGGCCCCCAAAGCTCTTAATCCGGCCCTGGCAGCTCTTACTGGTACCAATTTAAAAGAAACGCTGGTGGATGTAACACTATCATTTATTTCTTTTTATATTATGCCGTCTGTAACAGCCATATCCTTTAAGTTAATGTTAATGGTAAATTTATCTTAGTTTTTGTTTAGTTTGAACTTGAATATAATATAGTTTTAAAATAGATAATGGAAGATTCTGTTCAAGCCCTTTATGTTAAAGGTAATGGAATGTTCTTAATATTAGCTCTATTTGACAATAGTATAGCTCGTAGATTTAAGTTAGACATCTAGAGAGAAACATGAAATGTCAGTCAGATAGGTATTAAGGGCATCCACAGTACAGTTGTGGCCAATAGTTTTGAAAATGACACAAGTATTGGTTTTCACAAAGTTTGCTGCTTCAGTGTTTTTAGATCTTTTTGTCAGATGTTTCTGTTATACTGAAGTATAATCACAAACATTTCATAAGTTTCAAAGGCTTTTATTGACAATTACATTAAGTTTATGTGCAGAGTCAATATTTGCAGTGTTGGCCCTTCTTTCTTTTTCAAGACCTCTGCAATTCACCCTGGCATGCTGTCAATCAACTTCTGGGCCAAATCCCGACTGATGGCAGCCCATTTTTGCATAATCAATGCTTGGAGTTTATCAGAATTTGTAAGTTTTTGTTTGTCCACCTGCCTCTTGAGGATTAACCACAAGTTCTCAATGGGGAGTTTCCTGGCCATGGACCCAAAATTTCAACGTTTTGTTCCCCGAGCCACTTAGTTATCACTTTGCCTTATGGCCCAGTGCTCCATCAAGCTGGAAAAGGTATTGTGTGTCACCAAACTGTTCTTGGATGGTTGGAAGAAGTTGCTCTCAGAGGATGTTTTGGTCCCATTCTTTATTCATGGCTGTGTTCTTAGGGAAAATTGTGAGTGAACCAGCGTCCTTGGCTGAGAAGCAACCCCACACAAGAATGGTCTCAGGATGCTTTACTGTTGGCCTGACACAGGACTGATGGTAGCACTCACCTTTTCTTTGGAAAATCTTTTTTCCAGATGCCCCATACAATCGGAAAGGGGATTCATCAGAGAACATGACTTTACCCCAGTCCTAAGCAGTCCAATCCCTGTACCTTTTGCAGAATATCAGTCTGTCCTGGATGTTTTTCTTTGTTGCCCTCCTTGACACCAGGCCATCCTCCAAAAATCTTTGCCTCACTGTGTGTGCAGATGCACTCACACCTGCCTGCTGCCATTCCTGAGCAAGCTTTGCACTGGTAGTGCCCTGCAGCTGAATCAACTTTAGGAGACGGTTCTAGCACTTGCTGGACTTCCTTGGGCACCCTGAAGCCTTCTTCACAACAGCAGTGGAGAGGGACTTTGCAATTAATTGCAATTCACCTGATCACTCTTCATAACATTCTGGAGTATATGTAAATTGCCATCATAAAAACTGAGGCAGCAAACTTTGTGAAAATTAATATTTGTGTTATTCTCAAAACTTTTGGCCATGACTGTAGTTTTCTGACCGTTATGTTTGCATATACGTATGTGCAGTGAATGAAACCTTAAAAATGTAACCTAGATTCTTAGACAAGAAGTTTCCCTTTTTCTCTTTTTTTGCATGTATTGTCATCCTTTTCCCTTATTTATTGTGCAAACTATTTGCTTGGAATTTCACTATAGTCTTTATAATGAGAACACTTGAACTGTGTAACTGCATTTGAACTACTTTGAACTACTTGGAAACCCTCAACAAATGCAGACTGGAATGTCAGGATCAGGAACATGATAAAATCACTTTACCCCTATTGGTACAACGCCAGAGAAGGTTGCAATCTAACCACTGCCAATGGCTCAGAGAGGATGACTGACTGTGATAAGTGAATTTTCTTGTATTTTTTGGCCTGCATAGGCCGCCGTCTGCTGGTGTCAGTTAGGGAAGGCTACTGAAATTCTTAGCCTACTTATTTTGGAGGCCTCACGACCTTTTCACCATGTTTTTGACAGCCATTCACAACATGGGCCTACAGAAACACACCAAGACTATATGAAGTATTCAGTTATGAATTAGCAATAAATATATGTACTAATGAGGTAATATTTAATATTTAAATATTTAATTTAAATATTACTCCATTAAATGAAGTTATTTTCGATCACTACTTAATTACATTTGATTTAGTCCTGCCCTTGCCAACACAGGAATCGTGGGATAGAGGGGTCCTTTCATCGGATTAGCTGGCCCAGCACTGGCCAAATGAAGGAGGCAGCTTGATGGCTGAGGTCTCTAGGATTCTAAACAAATCCAAATCATATTATGTGATATCATCTACTGTTAAATTCTGCTCCTTACTTGTAAAATTTTTATTTTTATACTGTATTGAGGATTTGTTCTGTTCTGTATATTCTATTGTATTGACCCCCTACTTTTTGACACCTACTGCACGCCCAACTTACCTAGAAAGGGGTCTCTTTTTGAACTGCCGTTCCCAAGGTTTCTTCCAGTTTTTCCCTACAAGGGTTTTTTTGGGAGTTTTTCCAGGTCGTCTTAGAGAGTCAAGGCTGGGTGGCTGTCAAAAGGCAGGGCCTGTTAAAGCCCATTGCAGCACTTCTTGTGTGAGTTTGGGCTATACAAAAATAAATTGTATTGTATTGTATTGTAATGAGGTAGAAATCCACAGCCAGTAAGTACCAGCCAGTTCTTGCTCCATGTACCAAGAGCTCCTGACCAAGGGATGGTGTAGAATATTTGAACTGAATTATTAACTGAGACAAGTGGTGATGAACTCAAAGAAATACACAATACAGAATGTGAAAGCCAGAACACAAGGCTTCCATGGTTTTTCAACTGAATTATTAATTTTGATAATTCCAGATGAGCCAAAGAATAATATACATAAATAGTTAATAAAGCCAGTGCTTGTTCCTTTAATCGATAGGTTGGGAACATACGCAGAGAGCATGTTGCGGTACCTACCACATGACAAACTGAACCTGCCTGGATTGGGACCCAAGTGCAGGTACTGGAACAGTGTGAGGTTTTTGACGGTGGCTGGAGTACCAACCCTGCCACCAACCCCCAAGTTTTCCCTGTAAGTTGGAGGACCTGCTTACAGGGCTGGTTGCAGATTAACATCATACCCAGGACAGAGCAATTGCAGGTTAAGGGCCTTGCTCAAGGGCCCAATGGAGTAGAGTCACTACTGGCATTTACAGGATTCAAACTGGCAACCTTCCAATTGCTGGCACAGATCCCTAGCCTGAGAGCCACTACTCCCCAACAGAATTAGCAGTTTAGGTAATTGTCGATGAGCCTACAGAAAAACTCACTGAGAGTTTTAGAAAAACAGCTTCCCCACAGAGTATTGCAGATAAATGAGCAATTATGATAACTGCTAGAACTTGAGTCTTCTGCGGTATTACAGCAGCAGTAGACATTAGAGTAGCTGCAGATGAGCTAAGGAAATAATACTTACACGTACACACTGAATTCCAAAAGAATTAGCAGTTAAGATAAAAGCAGGTGAACCAAAAGAAATACACACTGAGAGTTTGAGAGTCAAATGGTAACATTTGAAATTGAGATTAGCCCAGAAAACAAACTTTTTCACTGGAAAACTTTCTTTTTGAAGTTTTAATAGTCTACAACTCTCCAGTTTTAATGGGATAATTTGATAGGGCATAAGGGAATAGACTTTAGTAACACTGGGGAAAAAATGAAAAAATATTAAAAGATGAGTAGATGTTCCTGAATTAAATCACTGCAGAAGATGCTTAGGTCTTAAGATGCAAACTAAAATGGTCTATTTATTAAAAACATGACTGGGGACATAGATGTAAAAACCCATGGTGATACAGTGAGAAGAAAGAACAAAAAAAGGTCCCAATGAAAGCTGAACCTAAAGCCACCCTACTTGAGAACATACCCAAAACATCATGTGAGAAAATGGGGTGTAAAGGAGATTCTCTGGCCCCCAGTGTAAGAGACAGTCAAAGGGGACTGGTAGGATGCCATTTGGAATCCAGCAAGGATAATAAATAGCAACAGATCACCCAACAAAAGATGGCTAAGAATCCTTTTGGCTATAGTTGAGGAAAGTCAGACAAAGGACAAAAATGGCTGCCTCACACATTGTAAATAAGTTGGGGATCACACGTCAAGTGCTACCATTGACTTCCAGAGATCTCTTTATTGCGATGATGTGTTTCTATATTTTTAAATTAATTTCTAGCAGATTGTCTATTTTCCAGGGTACTGCTATCTTATTTACTGTTACTAGGCAGGTTGCCGTTATGTGATCATGGTGCACTGTGTCTGATTTCTCAGTTTTCATAGTTATAGAGAAAAGTAATAAAGAGTTCTCAGTTTCCGTTTCTTTAATTTACCTCTTTCTAGTTAGATGAAAGAACTTTTTTAGATTTCCATTTTGACTCTCTTCTGTGTTTTTTTTTTTTTTTACTATTTACTTTTTTGCTTTTGATAGTAATGTCTTGTCTCCTCTATTCTTTTATCTTGCATCTTTAAATCCTCTAATCTCTTCATTGGCAATTTCTGTCCTTAAGGACGTGACAATTTATTTATCTTGCCATTAACATATACTAGATGTTCAAATAGAGGAACAGAAGAAGAGATGTGAGCCAGAAAAACAAGTAATGATTCAAACCAGGAAGTCAAACATTATCATCAAGAGAAAAATCCTTTAATTGTAGTTGAAAATATGTAGACTAGAAGTAATTTAACAGAACCACCAACTAAATAAACTCATGCTATTCTTTTGCTATTTTTCTGCAAAGTTGGAAGTGCCCTTTGTGACCCTTATACCGATAACTCTGTGATGTTGAAGCCGCTATCTACCATGTCATTTCCTAGCAATGTGGCAATGACTGCTCCACGGAATGGTGGTGACCTCAATAAACAAAATAGTGTTGCAGGAAAGAAGGCAAAAAAATATTCAACTTTCAATAGGTCTTTCTGGAAGGAGGCTATGATCTGATCCAGAATCCTTGGGTTAAAAAATCCCTAGCTAAAAGTAAATATATTAGGGAACACCTCAGGAAGGGTACAAAAAATGAAAGAAAACTAAATGGAAGCCATAGCACTAGGTTCCCCATCATATTTTATAGCATCCATAGAAATGTAATATTAATGTGGTCATTGAGCAATGGGTATCTGAGCAAATCGGAAGAACAGTTCACTTAAAAAATCAATATTTTACGTTTCACAGAGCCCACTCAAGGTGCTCCACACACCACTGCAGTGTATGGTTCAAAGTAAATACTTGCATAGCTTGTAGCAGAGACACATAACATCATTTTTGGGCCCCATGCCATATTTTCTATTAATCCAGGCTAGTTGGTTGGTGGCAGAAACTAAGATTCAGGGCCTTGGGGACAGCAGGGAAAGCTTCACAAAGATGAGCTCAGGAGTTCTGGGAGACCTTCCTGACCCAATAATTAATTATTGGATTGGTTGAAGGAGGAACTTAGAGTTATTTGTTAGTTTAGCGGGGAGTTGGACAAGCACTGGCAGAAGAAAGAGAGTGTCAGTAAATGGCTCAGGAGATAGATGGGCCATATGCTTTGGCATTTGCAGTGGAAAGCTGTCTTAGGTAATCCATGTGGTAGACAGGGGTCAACCACAAATTGGGTTGGCTTGGAAAGAAAACTGGGTTTCATTTAACTCATGTTTATTTCAATAATTTGCAATTATCATGTTATTTTATTTGGCTGAATAAAAGGATTTTTGACTACTTGGCATATTTTAATCAATTTTTACATTTTTATAAAAACTATTTGAAACCCAGGCCATACCATGCATATATTTAACTTATGCCATCAAATCCATATCACAAAACCACAAAATGATTTTTTTCCAAAATTCCAGAATCCACCCCAAAGCCCATACTCCATGGTTTCAGATATCATAGATAGAACTTTATTTGTTCCCCAGGGTGTAATGTGGCTTTTTACAGAAGCTCTACAAATAAATAAACAACTAAATAAGTAAATCAATAAATAAATGTATAAACATAAAAAATTTATAGAATTTATTCATTACATAAATAAATACGTAAGTAGATAAATAAATATACACAGACACTTTGGTCTGAACACACATTGGAATGACTATAAAACAAGAAATTAAAAATAAAGAAAAATTCTGTTTTGGCTGTCCCTGTCGCAGTGAGGCATTATGTAGGTGTATTGCTGTTGGTATAAAGGAACCCTCATTGTATTTCTTCACACACTTGTGCTGAATAATTCATTGTCTGAAAGTCCTCAGTGTTAGCGTGTCATAGAGAGGATGTTCAGCATTGTTCAAAGTGGCACTCAGGTTTGTTTTAATTCTCTCCTTTGCTATGACCTGAGTATGTTCCATAACTGAGCTTGCCCTATTAATTAGCTTATTGATTTGCTAGGCCACTCTTGAAGTGATGTTACCAGCTCAGTACATCACAGAGTTATAGAAGACGTGAAGGATGTCACTTCCCACACTTCCTAAGGGTAAAGAGCCTCCTCTGCCCTTTCTTATATAGTTTCAGTCCAACTTGTCATTAATGTGGTCACCCAAGTACTTGTAGGAATGGACCACCTCTACATCTACTCATTGGAGAGTGATGAACAAGAGGAAAAAATTAAAGCGATGATTTGTGTAGATAATTAACAATTTCCAGAGTGTTTTTCACATGCATGCATAATTAGCCATGTGCCACAGTTACCACTAAAAACAAGCCCTAAAGGAACCCTTTTTCTCGTCAGAAAACACAGGAGTGTCTTTGAAGTAATAATAATAATAATAATGAAAGACTTATTACTATTTAGAAGATGTATTTTTTCTTCTTGATGGAAGGACAAAAGTGCAAAGCATCTGCACAGATACATGGGAAACAAAAAAGATGTTCTAGTGGTGCCCAGAGTCGAGCTTACAAACAATGGGGAGAGCCAGTTCCACAACACAGTTTAGTGGCCCAGCCAATGTTTGATTTTTTTTCAATTTGTCTTCTTACATGACCTTTGGGGGTCAGAGCACAGGGTCAGCCATTGTACAGTGCCCTGGGAGCAATTTCAGGTTAAGGACCTTACTCAAAGGTCAAACAGAGTAGGATCCCTTCTGGCAATAACAGGATTAAACCGACAGCCTTCCAGATGCCAGCACAGATCCTTAGCAACAGAGCTACCAAGATTGCAACTCTGTGAGTGCTATGATCTATATTTTATTTACTTAGTGCTAGTTAGTAGTCATTTGTTGTATTTTGTTTGTGATGTTTGTTCCATCCAATCTTTTTTTGTTTGTAGCATGGTGGTGCAGTGGTTAGCACTGTTATCTCCCAGCTGAGGTCACAGTTTTTAAAAGAATATCTGGTTAGGCATAGTTGGTAGATACTTTCCTAGCCATCTGGTACATTTAAAAGTCCTTAAAAGCATTGTAGTATTAAAGCCACTCACAACTAGGTAATTTCCTCCCTCCACATTGACTTCAAAGCATTTCACAGAGTTTGGTGAACTTCCTGACCATTTCTTAATTTCACCAAACTCATCTGTGGGGTTCACTATTATTAGTGATGGTAAGAATGCAGGCAAATAAGAAGAAAGGATAAAGAACAAGATAACTTTTTCCATCTATAATATGCTTGCATATGTAGATGTGTGCAAACATATATAAAGACATAAATGCTTAATACAGAAAAAAATGACAACACCACTCAACCTCAACCCACCTCTGACCAGGCCAGGCAGTATCACAAATTAGGATATATATATATAGGATTAAAGGGCCTCAGTCGACATCCTCCAGAGAATGAAGGATTTAGAGGAGCATTATCAATTCTAGTATTAGATAGCTCCAAGTAAATCAACTGAAAAAGCTAAACCACAGTGCTGAACAGTCATCAATTTGGGGGATTTCCATCCTGAATCCACAATTACTTAAGCAGCTACAGCAGCCAGTGAAAAGACTTTTGTTAGATAATAATTAAAAGGAATAGGAATTTCAACAGCACGAGAAAATCAGGAGTGTACGGGCATTTTATAAAGAGACAAGAAAATAGGACACCAAAAATAAAAACATTTGGACACTCGTAGATTTCTGGAAATTGTGAATGAGAAACAGGCATTCACAAATACAACAAATATGAACAAATATCTCTATTATAATGAGACAGGTCTTTAGTCCCAACCAAAATAAAAGGAAGAGGTTTGTAAGAAGATTTACATAATAATGAGCAGATTATTGAAACAGTGCTCTTACCTGAAGGGATATATGTCAGATAGAGATATATAGGATGCAAAGGAATAATGGAGGATAAACAAACATCATTACTTTAAGAGCAGGCCAGAGCTGAAGATAAATGAAAAATGAATTGGATGGCATGTTGAAGTGTATAACTAGCTCCTGAAATATGCACAGTTTGGAGTCATTAAAAATATTCTATACCGCCTGAGTGAACTGAAGAGACCAAGGAGGGTAAACAAAAAGGAGACCTCCAATTAAGAGAGATGAGTTAATAAAAATAAAGATTTGCTTGTGCCACCTGCGTATGAAACTAAAGCAGTCTCTCTACTGCATGCTATATAGAGAGAGTTTACAAAATTTTGTGGGAAGATTTCAGAATAGAATTTAATTATGTCTGAGAAGGCTATCTATGAAGGACTCACTTGGTATTCAGGAAGATGACAAAATGAACAGTGGATGAAAAACAAAAGTCCTAAATCTTGGAAAGTGAGCTCGGCAGCATCATTAGCATAAGAGAAGTATGCAATAACCAAGATTTCCATCCATTCCTATAAAATCTGGAGATCAGGGTCTTGACATGATGACAGCATGACATAGGAGTTGGACTAAGGACCATGCAACTTACAAAATTAAGGCAAGGTATGAAATTAATTTTGATTGCTGCAATATGAGAAGAAGTTTGATTATTATGAGAATATGGAGCTAGTAAGATAACGAAGACATGCTTGGCGATGGAAAGATATTTATTCCTAAGTATTTAAATTGTCGGTATAATAAATAGAAACATTAGTAGGAATCAATTAAGAATATTTTACAAGAGAATTGATTTATTCCAAGTAATTTTATAATCAGGAATTATTTTCAAAATTGTGGAACAACTTTAGAACATGGGGCGGCATGGTGGCGCAGTGGGTAGCGCTGCTGCCTCGCAGTTGGGAGATCTGGGGACCTGGGTTCGATTCCCGGGTCCTCCCTGCGTGGAGTTTGCATGTTCTCCCCGTGTCTGCGTGGGTTTCCTCCGGGCGCTCCGGTTTCCTCCCACATTCCAAAGACATGCAGGTTAGGTGGATTGGCGATTCTAAATTGGCCCTAGTATGTGCTTGGTGTGTGGGTGTGTTTGTGTGTGTCCTGCGGTGGGTTGGCACCCTGCCCAGGATTGTTTCCTGCCTTGTGCCCTGTGTTGGCTGGGATTGGCTCCAGCAGACCCCCGTGACCCTGTGTTCGGATTCAGCGGGTTGGAAAATGGATGGAACTTTAGAACATGTGCAATGTGTGTCTCAGCATCATTCAAGTATATCAGACTATCATCTGGGCATTGAGGAACTTATGATAAAAATAGAAGAAATCACATTACATTCACATGCAGGTATAGCCCAAGGCTTGAAATATGGACATCCTTAACAAATCATCTTGTGCTAATGAAAAGATGAAATACAAGCAAATTAGTACTTATGACCATTGAGGGGGATGAGTAGTGTTTTTTCATGATAACAAAAAAATCTCTAAAGCCCATTGGATGCAGAACTGACTAGTGATTAGTAAAACGATTCACACAATAGTGAATCTGCAGCAAAACTTTGCAAAAAAATTTCAAAATCAATTGTGTTTTGCATTCAGTGAAATTTGTGCCATTCACATAAGGAAAAATGCATTAAGTTCCCGTCCATCTCACCAGTTTCAGTGTTGTTACATTGGTTACACCTTACCTCTTGAACTGACTTTAAAATACTACTAATTGCATAAAAAAGCCTAATCTTGCTGTTTCTGTGTCTTGGAGTGCCTCCCCTACTTTCCAGGTTGTAACCTTAGATCTTCTAATAGCGGCCTGCTTACAATTCCAAGAGTCAAGCTTAAAAGAAGTGGTGAGGCAGTCATTTGCTGTTATGCACCAAAAATCTGGACCAACAGAAGACCAACGTTTTAAGAAACTCCTAAAATCTCACTTTTTTAACTTTGCTTTTTCATAGCTTCTACTGTATTTAGTACTACTCTTAATACCCTAAACATGCATAGAATTATTATTCTCTTGAGTTATTTTACAATAATTATTAATCTTTATTTTTCTCTGTTTTCTTTTCTGCTGGTTTCGTTCCACACCACCATCACCTGATCAAAGTCCTGTGCAGCCGACTGTGATCTCTGAATGAAACAGATACCCCAACTTTTGCACAAAACCTACTGTGTTGAACCTTCTAAGATGTAACACATTTATGTTAGGCAGAATATCCAGTGGGGCTGGGAGGACTTTTGGCCTTGAACCCCTGCAGATTTTTTTTCAGCTTAAATGGAGTATGTTTTCATTTTTACTGTCCACCCTGGTCATCCAGCCTTATCATAAGACTAGAAATTTAAAAAACAATTCTATATTTACTTCACTACATTCTGTTAATTATATATCTTTCTTATGTATGTGTGCATTATTTACTTATTTTTAGGAAGAATACTCATTCATTATTGTTATTATCCATATTACTAAACGAGAATGGTAAACCGGATATGGACGCAGGGTCGTGCCCGTGGACGCAAAAGACGTAGTGCGCATGCGCCACACAAAGCCCTCTTCCAACGAAATGAGGCAACACGCCCCTAGCACACAAAAAAAAGGAGTCAGACGCAAGCACCACACGCAGCCCATGCGCCCCCAGCACACAAAAAAAAGGACACGAAACGGGACGCACACAAAAAAGAGGATTCAGACCCACGACACACAAAGCCCCCCTCCACTAACAGAAATAAAAAATGAGACAACGCGCCCCTAGCACACAAAAAAAAGGAGTCAGACGCCAGCGCCACAAAGATACGGAGTTCACACACTAACATAAATAAGAAATGAGACACAAAGCACCCCTCCACTAACAGAAATAAGAAATGAGGCAACGCGCCCCTGGCACACAAAAAAAAAGGAGTCACACGCAACCGCCACACAAAACACATAGCACTCCAAACGGGAAAGACTACGGAGTCCACACACTAACATAAATAAGAAATGAAACACAAAGCACACCTCCACTAACAGAAATAAGAAATGAGGCAACGTGCCCATATCACACAAAAAATAGGAGACAGACACACGCCCCAAAGTGAAACGGAACAGACTACAGACTCCACACATGGTCACCCATCGAGCCTGAGATTGAGGCTCAAAATCCAAAGAGCAACCGCAAGCGAACACTCGAGATCATACAGAAACCCCACACATACAGACAACACAACATATTTGAATCAGACTATCCCCGCCTAACAGTGAAACGGGACAGTCTAAGGAGTCCACAAAAGTTCACAAATCAAGCCCGAGATAGTACTGAAAAAGAGGACTCACACCCCCACACCACAGTAAAACGGGACAGACTACGGAGTGCAATCATTGTCATTCACTTAACTTCCCTAAAGAAACAACTGGCAATACAACTAATAAGTTTACATGTTGTTGTCAAAAGGGTCAAATTAGACTGCCTCCTTTACATTCATATCCTCAATATCTACGGAAGCTTCTAACTAATGATGTACCTGAAAGTAAAAACTTTATGAACCGCATTAGATCCTACAATAGTTCATTTGCTTTTGCATCTACCGGAGTAAGTATCAACTATACAGCATAGGTGAATCTCATTACAGTGATGCACTATTAACCGTACAACCACAGAAAATGCTCCATATTAACAGTGAGTGCGATCCTCCTTATTACTTATCCATATTGCTAATGATAGAGAACAAACAAGTCATGAATTCACGATCACGGGTACTAAACGATACGGCTCGAGTAACGGGACCACAAACACGAACCCGCATGAAAACAAACAATAAACGTTGGCGCCTACAACGCGCTTCTGAAACCCTGGAGGAAAAAATGTCTCGGCTCCAAAAACGCAAAGCTCGACTAACACAGTTACAGAAACGAGCCCAAATGGACAGATACAATGAACGTAGACGCATGCAGCGCGCGTCTCAAAGTGCTGAAGCGAAGCAGGCACGGGTTCAAAAGGAAAGAGCTCGAGTCACAGAGATACAAAAACGGGAGCGACGGGAAAAAATAAATGAACACAGACGTCTACAACGCGCGTCTGAAATGCTGGAAAACAAGCAGGCAAGGCTCCAAAAAGACAGAGCTCGACTGACCGGGATACAAAAACGGGACAGGCTCAATAAAAACAATGAACACCGGCAACTACAACAGGCGTCTCACACAACACAAGCAAAGCGATTACAGATCCAAAACAACACATCCCAAATACTGGACATACAACAACGCGCCTCTCAAACGGCACAAGCAAAACAGAAACGTCAAAGACATGAACAACAAACACCTGCTAAACGATTCCGACAGTTGGCTGACAACGCGTTCAATAATGAGTCCACTATTCATGAAAATTCATTGGGATTAATGAATGTCATTTGCAATCATTGTCATTTACTTAACTTCCCTAAAGAAACAACTAGCAATTCAACTAATGAGTTTACACGTTGTTGTCAAAAGGGTCAAGTTAGACTGCCTCCTTTACATTCATATCCTCAATATCTACGGAAGCTTCTAACTAACGATGTACCTGAAAGTAAAAACTTTATGAACTGCATTAGATCCTACAACAGTTCATTTGCTTTTGCATCTACCGGAGTAAATATCAGGCCACCAAAAGGCAATGGCCCATACTGCTGTCGCGTATGTGGACAAATATTACATCGCATTGGAACAGTGCACCCTGAAACAAATCAAGAACGCAAATATGCACAAATCTACATCTTAGATCCAGATGACGCAATCTATCAACGAATGAACCATTAAACCTGCATTTGCCATGACCATCAACAAATCACAAGGACAAACCATGGACAAGGTTGGCATCTACCTCTCTGAGCCCGTATTTGGACATGGACAACTTTATGTATCCTTCTCACGAGTTTGACGGTCATCTGACGTTAAAGTTAAAGTTATAAATGATCCATGCCAAGGAAAACTCATTCGAGGACAAGACACCATCTTTACTACTAATGTTTTGTACAAGGAAATTTTCCAATACATCTGTACAATGTGCCATGCGGTTTATTCTTTGCATCCTATATGCGTAATCTACACCTTCCCACTATGCTATGTCTCATACATACATCACGCTATTTGGAATTACCCAACACCAGGGGTTGGCGAGCGAAGCGAGCAGGGGGCGGAGCCCCCTAGTTATTATCTAAACTAGGGGGTTCGCCCCCTGCTTGCTTCGCTTGCCAACCCACCCACCTGCGCCTCTGCTGCTCGCGTCGTGAAGAGGGGGGGGTGAACACACCCCAAGGAGACGTGGTCGCTCCTGTGAAACCCCCACTTAAATGGTGATACAATGGGAAACAAATACAATTTTTTTTTTACCTCCTCTTTGCTCGATCAGCTGCTGCCGTACTGCCTGATCTGCATCTGGCACGGTGCTTCAAACATTAAAAGCCTGTACAGCAGGCTTTTATTTCCAGCCCTGTGCGTGGTTAAATCTCTCGGCATAAAGTCTTGTCTCGAGGGACGTGAGTTTTAGTATTTTTTAGTTTATAATTTAAAAGCAGAATAAGATTCTGAAAATCTAACAACATCACATTAAAGTTCGACAAATTCTGAAAAGAATGATACCAAACATTCAGTATATATTTAGGTTTTAAAATAAGCCAGATTTAAAGCGTGACAAAAAAATGACATAACATCATCACATAAAATCGTTGCACTATTAAGGCTTAGGATTTTATATATAGAGAGAGAGTAGATTTTATTTGATTATCTTTCTTTATCTTCTTTAACATGTTGTAAAGCCTTTAAATAAAAACCTCCAGTGAAATAAAAAACTCGCTGTGTGATAATCACTCAACTGGGATAAGGTGGTTAGTACAAAATGGAGGGAGTTATGGCAGCGACAAATTCCATGTACTGTAAATAGTTTTCCCATGGAGAACACACAGTAGTTTGCATGACGGCACGTTTCGGTGTCTTTATGTGGAAAATACGCAGCACCTCAAAAAACGCACTGCATTCCTCCACGGAGATGTGAGAAGGAGACATCAATGGAATTGATTGTACCACTGTGGTAAGGATTGTACATTTTATGCAGCTACAGAAAGGAACACAGAAACATTATGGAAGTGTGAACAAAGCTTAGGAGGCAGTATTCCATGTTTTCCACCTCAAAAAACTTAGAAATCTCTAAAAACTGTTTAGTGTGTGTCACATTTCACAATCACAAAACTACCTAGCAAATAAGTTTTAGTTTCACGAAACTGTGCAAATGGAAACTTGCCCATTTTACTCATGATCATGGAAGATGTCAATTTAGCCCATTAAATGCTTTCTCATCATTCACAAACAAAAGCACAGCAGACAGTTCCAAACTGGGAACAGTTTCAATCCCATGAACCAGCCATCCAGATTATCTGTGAAGACATATGAATTTAAGGAAACCCAATTTGGTCCTGGAGGACTGATTCATAAATAATCCTTCAAGTGACAAACCTAAAATGTTTGTCAGAAATGTAACATCTGTTTTCATGAACAAGAAGGGTGTGCAATTGTGAAATAATGGACGGATCTGAGGTTCATTTCTTATTCAATCATTTCAATTCTAAAATTTGCTTTGAACTGAACACAAAACTGATGATTTATCAATATACTTGTCATGAATCATCAATTAGAAGCATGAAGGAAAATCAGGGAAAATGTGAAATAGTCACCTTATTTAAATGATCTTATATATAAAAATATAATTCACAGACGCAAAAGAAAAAAGAGAACCAATGAATACACAGGCAGTTTGTTTTTGGCTGATTTATGTAATGAGTATTTTTTTACATGTGGGTTAATGACACAATAATAGATGATTAGTCACTAAGAAACTGTTTCAGTGCTGCAGTGGAATGCAAAATGCTTTCTAAATTGGGAGGAAAACTTTATAGAACTGGTGTCCACACATAAGTAAATTGCATAGTTGAAAATGTATGGTATGTACAAAGAGTCAAATGTTAGGTAGCACAGACTGAAATAAATGAAATCTTCCTTCCACACAGCTCAAGGAGAAGTAAAAAAGCCTCTATCGTCAACACCACCCAAAGCAATAAAATAATTGGAATATTACAATGTAATAAAATTAGCAAGCTACACGTTTCAGTAGCAGCAGAAGGCCTCACCACAATGTGATAATGTCTCATCAAGTCCTGTGCCCTAACATGTGCTTCCTGTAAAGAAAAGAAATTGGTATTCATACGATGTAGTATATCGAGGCAGCATGTACAACAGATGACATGGAGTAATTAAACTATGCAAATTCCAAGAAGTATTGGTGATCAGCTGTTGACAGGTGTAAAAGTGTAGAAATGATAACAGAAACAGAAGGCTGAACACCAGCAGCACCAAGAGAAATAGCTTCTAATAGATGATGTAACTCCGAGAGCAACCCACTTTTAATAATAAGGTTTAACACCCCACAAGAAACCCAAAACTATCATGGCCGGCCTGTACACTGGAACTGTCAGTGCTGTGTAGAGTGGAGGCAGAACCTCTGCGTTTTTCCCAGTTGATTCTGGGGTTCATCAGGGGTGTGTGTTCTTTCTCCTACTCTGTTCAGTGCTTGCATGAACTGGATGTTGGGCAAGGTCGTGGGTTCTAGTGGCTGTGGGGCATCTGTTGGAGAAGAGAGATTTACTTATCTTGAGTTTGCTAACAATGCTGTGATGTTCGCAGAGTCAATGGAGGCTTTGATCGGGGCTCTCGAGAGAAAATAAAAATCAAGATTGAGGCCTTAAATGACCTCTTAGGCACAGCTATCAGCAGTGTGCCTGTCTGCGGAGAGAGTGCCAACCTTGTCAAGAGGTTTACTTACTTCGCCAGTGACATTCATGTCTCTGGTGACTTTTCCTATGAAGTCTGTAGACGGGGGGTCATGAGGTCGCTGGAAAGGGGTTTTTGGCACTCCCAATATCTATGCAAAAGGACGAAGGTCTAAGTCTTTAAAGTCCTTGTGCTTCCTGTTTTGCTATATGGTTGTGAGACATAGATGCTATCCATTGACCTGAGACTAGGACTGGACTCCTTCTACTGTCTCTTCGGAGAATCCTTGGGTACCGCTGGTTTGACTGTGCCAAGTGATTGGTTGCTAATGGAGTCCCAAATGAGGCACATTACCTGCATTAGGAGGGAGCATCAGTTATGGCAGTATGGCCATGTGGAGTGATTCCCTGAGGGTAATCCGGTTCTCAGGATCCTCATTGTAGAAGACTAGAGGAGTGGCTTGACCAGGCCAAGGGGACACCCACACAACACCTGCCTTCAGCAGATAGATGGTCCTTTCTGGAGGTTGTCTGCCTGGTGGGTCGCCAACCACGATCTTGAGCTGTTTTGTGGTGTGGTGGGTGCAGCAACACGCTGTACCAGTGCATGCTCCCCAACCTGACCTGATCTAATTCCAAATAGTATCGGAGCAGGAAGAACACTTAAGGATCAAAGAACTCAGTAGTATGGAGAACTTCATCATGCATGTCATAAGCTTACAATTTAACAGATGATGGATATAAAGTAAAAGTTTGTAGACTGGCTTCTTTTGCCTGTGTTTGAGCCACCAAGACGTAGCTGAAAAAAGGTTAGTATGGCGTAATGGTTAAGGCTTTGGACTTCAAGCCCTGAGGTTATGAGCTCAAATCCCGCTACTGACACTGTGCAACCCTGACCAACTGACTTGAACTGCCTATGCAGGAAGACCAAAGGAAATTAAACTAATTGTATCATAAATGTTGTAAGTCATTTTGAATAAAGGCAATATAAATAAGTGTAATAAAATTGGGGAAAAAAGGGATGATCCTTTGCACTTAAAATTGTAAGACGTTTAGTAAGTTTGAAGTATTTTCTGACAATCTGTAAAAGATAGAAAATGAATGTGCACATGCATGTTGATTAAAAATAAGACATGACCGTGAGATGATGGAAGACTACTTCTTCACCTTATTTCTAGTCTGATCAGAATCATACTAGTAGATTGGAGACAGCAACATAAAATCAACAGGGATGTAGCCTTCAAGACCCACCAGTAGGCCAATAAAGATCCACCAGTTTATCAGCTACTATATTTTGCTGTTTTTTTTTTCATGGAAGCAATGTCATTAGCTTGCTGCCATTGCTGTTCTTGTAAAGCAATCCAGAGGGCTTTGATTTCTAACTTAAATGTATTCTGCTCGACTCATATTTCTGGAGGAAATGCTTGGAAGAGAAGATGTAAAGCAAATGTCTGTTTAATAATCAGATGAAGAAGTGATTCAGAGTAACTGTTGTGCCTATCTGCTATTTCAGTAGTGTTGTTCACTTCTTCTGGAGAAATGTTTGGTGTAATAAAATGCTTCTTCAAAGATCAAGTCAAGGCGAATCTTTAAATTTTCACAACTACTTATTAAAAAGGCGGTGCTATTAAAGTTACATTTGTGTGTACCAACTGCAAATACATTTTCCATTTGGGGCAGAGCTAAGCTAAGCTGTCATTACTACCAGAGATCATGTGATTGCCAGACACTTTGGTATACTTGATATTATTTCTGGCTTTGAGGATGACTCAAGTGTGTTATACTAACTTACTTTGGTGATGCAGTCCTTCCTTAAGGTGGAATTTATATATCTCTCTATTATAAAAAAATCTTGGGAGGGAGACTAGGGAGATGAGACGTGATCCTCGCGGAGAACAATTTGAGGGACACTTTAATGTCCCACGAGACAAGGCAGTGAGAAAACATTTAAAACAAGTTCATCTAACCTAGTAATTGTTGGAATGCATTTGGCAGACACACTTCATGTGCTCCCAGATCTTAAAACAATGACAAGCAGAACACGCACCTCGCCAGCAGCAGCAAACCAGCAGATGATCCGACCGCTTCTCCTTAGCTTGTGTTCAGCCACCCTAATCCCCCCTGCACCCCTTCACAATGCGAGCGGCAGAGACACGAAGTGGCAAAAGGACAGCTGCTGTACAGGCTTTTAAATGATCGATGCGCAGCGCGACAAGCAGAAGACGCAGCTCGCCAGCAGCAGCAGCAACAAGCCAGAAAATGATCCGACCGCCTCTCCTTAGCGTGCGTTTAGCAAGCAGCGTTATAAGTCCTGCGAGAAAGAGATTTAACCACGCCCAGGGCCAGAAATAAAGGACAAGTATTGTTTTTACAAAATTTTTTAAGTAAAAGTGAAAATAATGCATAAGACATGCAGGTTAGGTGCATTGGCGATCCTAAATTGTCTCTAGTGTGTGCTTGGTGTGTGTGTGTATGTGTGCCCTGCGGTGGGCTGGTGCCCTGCCTGGGATTTGTTCCTGCCTTGCGCCCTGTGCTGGCTGGGATTGGCTCCAGCAGACCCCGGTGACCCTATGTTAGGATATAGCGGGTTGGATAATGGATGGATGATATACTTTATGTCAAATGTGCCTGGCAATACCATATTGTTATTTAAATACTGACAGTCCCTCAGTTACTGTATGTGCATCTTTGTGGCCAATCAGATAACTTTAATAACCACAAAAATAACAGAAAGATCTTACAGAACTTTTGCATAGTGCATTTCCTTTTCAGTGGATGAACAACATTCAAGTACCTAAACTTGTCACTTAAATGTTTTCCAGGAAAACAGAAAATTGCTTATGTTGGCAAAATTCTTGTAAATATGGATATGAATATTGCTTATTTATGGTAGTTAAGTGATTAACATAATTAACCATCACCTACCACCAAAACCCTGAGCCCATCATGACCTATCAGTAATGCATTAGGCTGTTCTCCTTTGTAAATAAGAATTAATGTGAATAATATTGCATCAACTCAATATACAATGCCAACCTCAGAGTCATAAAATGGAGGAGATGAGAGGCATCCCTCCACCCCAGATCAATTCCCTTTAACTCAGTGGTTAGAGTTCTGTTGCCTGTAAATTTTTCTACGTTTTCAGATTCCATATTGCACCCCCTACACTCATTTATACTGAATGCCATTACTGATTTTCTGTTTTAGAGGTGAAAAACTGTCCACGGTAGCAGACAGATTTACGGTTGAGATTTAAACTCAAGGTTACTCTGCCTATCATTTTGATTCATGGGCATCCCGCTCAGATCTCTCTTTCTTCCAGAGAAACACAGCTCTTTTTTATTACATGAGGGTAGAGGAGAACAAAGTAGGACATGAAAGGGTTAGGCATTTAATTTGAGATATGCGAAGGTAACAGTTCAGTCCCCAATCGCACCCTTTCCTTAAATATGGATACAGTCCTGGAAGTGAGGAAGAAGAAGGAGGTGGCCCAGTGGTATTCTAGAGTGGTCTGATACTGTGAGCTACTGCATTGGAACTTGCCAAATTAAGGGCAAGTGTATTTAAAACTGCAGCCAGAAAGCACTTCTTTACATAAAGAGTTGTTGGACTCTGAACTAAATTACCAAGAGACGGAGTTGAAGCAGAAGCCTTGACAACTTTTAAGAAGAATCTGAATGAGATACTGAGACAGCTTAGCTATTAGCTAAACAAACTGAAGTGATGGACTGAATGGTCTCATCTCATTTGTCAAATTTCTTAAATTCTTATGCTCAAACAGCAGCAGTAGTAGTAGTATTAGCAGCAGACGTAGTAGTAGTAGTAGTTGAAATGTGACTTATGATTATTCCTTGAATATTCAGCTAGTGGGCTCAACAGACTGGGATGTAAAAGTGAAAGCCTCATTTACATGCGTTTTTACAGTGAATTGGACGTACAGTATGTCTCATCCTAAGGACTGAAGAAAAGCCACAAGCAAATGAAAATATCATCAGGCTGGCTTAAAGTGATCCTGACTAGGAGCTTGATGGCTATAACTGGCTATACTATTTTCTATGAAAGACATTATTGCTTGTGTGTACTTGGCACTGAAAAGTATCAGCCTAATATTTTGTGAATTCCCAACCCCAACATCTATCTATCTAATATAGTACCTTTATGTATCAATCTATCCTCAAAATGTTAAGCACCTGTTCTCTAATGTAACACTTTTCTTACTAATTTAACAGTGTGATGTGAATGGGTGAATAACTGCAGGGTGAGTACTAAAAGTGTTGGGGTGTCAACGGGCTCACCCTATTTTAATTTTTAAACAACTATTAGTCAAAATCAGTGCTCAAGGGCATAAACCAAACATCAAGCAAAGCAGCCTTATTGGCCTCATAGAAATATTTGGCCCTTGAGAGTGCGTCATTTACAGGAAGTTCCATCCTTTCACCAATTTCTTGTCCAAATGAGACTTTTATAGTCCTATGGCTGGGAAAGGAAGGGTTACATTCCCTCAAGGTGTGTATTCTCACTGCTGCAGAGGAGAGAAAAGACGAGGCTGTTGTTGACAGTGCCCCCCTTGGCCCAGCTAGGTATTGTGTACCTGTGATGAGCCGGGAAGATGTTCCTCTGACACACATGTGTGATAGTCTTAAATATCCAAAACTTATTTTACATACTGTTTTTTACATCTATATATCTCAAGAGTGGGCAAAGTCGTTCCTGAAGGTCCGCAGTGGCTGTGGGTTTTTGTTTCAACCCATTTGCTTAATAAGAAGCGCTTATTGCTCAAGCAACACTTCTGCTTTATTTTAGTTGTTTCACTCGTTAAGATGAACCCTTATTGCTTATTTTAGTCTTAAACAGCTGTATTCTCAGTTTTTAATTGGTCCTTATTAGCAATAAGATGCAAATGACAAAAGAAACCGGCATTACTTCATTTAGCTTGTTTCCATTTACAGCTGTGTGTATTTTTTGTGCACCGTTTGGTTTAATTAAATACTTCAAAGGAAAGTGAAGAGGAAAAAGTGAAGGACTGAGAATTACTCATCTGTTTGAGACTTCAAAGCATTTGATGATATTAGAAAGGAAAAAATGTCTAGGATATGAAAATGACCTGACATGGCAGAGTTAAAGCAGTAAAAAGCCATGAAATTAAATTATTGGCAAGGATTGTTTTCTAATTAAGCAGCTGGGCTGGAACAAAAACCTGATGCCACTGTGGCCCTCCAGGACTGTAATTGAGGACCCCTGAATATACAGTATCTATGTTACGTATTGCTATTCACATTTATATGTCTATCTTGTATAGCTCCTCCATTTATAAGAGAGACTTTCAAAAACTTTCCGCACTTTTTTTAACTCTATTAGGAATTTCAAAAACAAATTACATTACTTTTCTGCATAGTCACCTTCGTCTGCAATGTAATTTTCCTAGCATCATACCAGCTTTTTAATGCCCAATTACTACTCCTTCTGCCTTCACCATTTCCAACGAAAATATAAAAGTGCATAAACTTTTTGAACGTCCCTCACATATTGATTTGTTTGTTCATTTATGTACTTTTGCTTTTTGTTTTCACTATTATGGTATATCAGCCTTTGAGAAAATATTTCTTGGATGCTACATGGATAAACACTGAAAAGGTTCTTTGTTACCAGAAATTTCTCAAAAATTAGGCAGTCACTAGGCTAGGCAGTCACTAAGATAACTAAAGTCATCTTAAAGTTGCAAAAAGTGTTACCAGACCGTGGCTCTTGAGTACTTCACACCTGTTAAACATCAGACATGCTAGAAAACTAAAATGGCTGTCCTGCTCAACCTTGCGGCTTTTAATGATTGAGAATGAGACAGCCAGTGCCCTAACTACTACAACAACATTTATCCTGTGGTTATTCAATGAGGGTCTTCCAGCAGAGCCTGAAGAGTACTGTACAAGTACAGTAATTATTTGTTAATGCAAACTGAATTTTAAATCATTGCTTGTTTTGTGATTGGTTTTTATTGTTATTTTGTTGCCATTTTGGCTTTGTGGTGGTTCTTGTAAGTGGAACAACTTTTCCACAGTGCATTTGCCAATGTTGTACCTCATCTGTTTGTGGAGTTAACGCTTCCTGTCAGACACGATGGTATAATGTATTATGGTTTCTAATTTCATTCATTTGTACATCAGTCAAGGTATAAAAACAAACTCAACAAAAAAGGTCAAGGATAATATTCATTTTACAAAGGAAATTCGTGACTGACTACTTGGCATTCTAAAAGTCGGCTTTCATTGCACTACATAAAAATGTTAAAGTACATTGTCAGTATGATTAATTTGATTCATACTTTATAAATTAGAAACCAATAATTAAAGGAATAAAATGTCATATAAAATCAATTGCACAATGAAGCATGAATTTTGCCACCTAACTAACTTTTTGTGTACAGCCTACCATTGTAGCTTGGCATAAACAGGTACCCTGAGTTTACCAAGTTCACGCTACCAGCACCTGCTGTATCAGATTTATCCAGCCATCCTTTTCATAATCTCATTTTCTAACTAATGGAGACAAAGGCTTTCCAGTGTAAATATCAATAACAACTGGATACAAACACCAACTCTGGACAGACCATTTTCCAACCTAACACAGGTTTACGGGGAGGTTACTAACAAGGTTACTGGAGCCAATCCCAGCCAACACAGGGTGCAAGGCAGGAACAAGTCCCGGGCTGGGCACCAGCCCACCACAGGACACACACCCCCACACACCAAGCACCCACTAGGGACAATTTAGGATTGCCAATGCACCTACCCTGCATGTCTTTGGATTGTGGGAGGAAACTGGAGCACCTGGAGGAAACCCACGCAGACACGGGGAGAACATGCAAACTCCACGCAGGGAGAACCCGGGAAGCGAACCCAGGTCTCCTTACTGCGAGGAAGCAGCGCTACCACTATGCCACCATGCCGCCCAGAGATCATTTTAGTGTACCTTAATCTAACTTAAAATGCAGCTCTTTGGAAAAGGGGTTAAGTTGAGAAAATCCTTCTGGACACAAGGAGAAGATGCGAACTCTGCAAGACCACTATAAGCCAAAGTAAGCATTTGCCCATCCTGCTAGGCTTTAGTGGTACACCAGGCTTTTTCAGAAAGCTGATTTATCAGGGATGCAGGCATCCAGCTGCACCTTCCTCCACTTGTATTCCAAGCTAAGTCACTGATCTCCAGCTTCTACCAGGATTTGTCTGGACTTCAACAAAGGTGAAAATCAGAGTTGCACTGACATCTCTCCAGAAGGCCCTCTGCAGACCTTTTGAGACAGAAGGCACAAAATGGACTCAAGCAGGCACAAAGAGCTATAATTCAAGGGGTGACAACTAACCTGTCTATTAAAAGACACTAGTTTTGTGTCTGGAAGTGACATTGATCCAATCAGGAGAAGGTTCAACCTTCTTTTAAAACCACAAGCACCATCCTGAAGAAGCACTCTGGGATATTCTCTGGACACTCACTGAACTCCTTAGGTATTCTCTCAGGGCATCCTCTCTGCGATTCTCTCAGGGAAGAGCAAATATGCAAAATGACCTTCTGAAACCTGGTCTCTGAAAACTAAAACATAATGAGCCGCTCTTCCTTGGCAAACCCTTCTCTTTGTGAACCTGAAAGCTAAGATCCAGTCTGCCAAGTGAAAGTTGTGGGCCAGGGGGCTCAAAAGGATGAGAAGCAGCCATCACTTCAAGAAGGGAACTTCGGCATCTAAACTCTTGTGCCAGAAAGAGTTGCAGATGACACAGCAAAGGTCTTAGCTGAGAGAAGCTCTGCACAGCACAAATAAAGGATCATGCACAAAAAGAAAGAGTGCACACCAAAGCAGGAAGAATCTTACACTTGAACCCAGAGCAGCAACAAAGCAACAACTCCACACAACATCAAACATCATCTTTAAAAACTTGGTATCGTACAACTATCTGTGCCAAGACAAATTAGAACTCTAAACAGTTAGTAAAGAGCAAACCTATATTTTATATGTTTGTCTGTTTGCATCAAGTCTTATGTGTCAATATATACATGTATTTGCAGTTATCATACTTCTTTAATCCTTGTGTTTATTAATAAATTGAATTATTCTGTTTCTTAAAACGAGTGTGCCTCAGTTACCTTGATATAGGCAAGAGATCGCCTCCTACAACAGAGAAAAATAAGATAAATATAGTAGGAGCCTTGCCAAATTATTGGAGTAATTACCAATATTGCCAAAGGCAAAGTTGATCATTAATTAACCAACTTAAAATTCACTCAGTTTGTAAACTGACAGAACCTTGGTGGGCAAGTTAAAATTTCTTTTTCAAATCCTATACCAGTGGCTAAATCACAAATCCTCCCTGGGCCCTGGAGCTTTCACCGGTGTCCACTTAAGCCAGCAACCCATTACAAGACTTCATGTCAGAGGGGATGTCAAATTTGATGAGTGCAGATGCTGATCTTGTTGTCCGAAGATGTTAGATTACACGACCTGGAATGGATGAGATGACAGATGATATGACTCAGTCACAGCTTTCCAGGATAGTTCCAAATTTTCCAATTTTGCCAGTGCCCACTGCATTCTGTCAGCCAATAACAGGCTGTCTGGCAGAGGCAGTGCTGTACGAAGGCTTTTCAGGCATTTCTTTCTTTTTGTATTTCTATTCTGGTGTAGCATGTGTGGCGGGCCATCTACATATATTCCGGGGGAGCAACCATGGGCTTCTCAGTACCTCCCCCAGGACGCTTGGTGGCAGCCTCCCTGGCTGACGTGGGTGCCTCAGTTTCCCGCAGGGCTCCATGGGAGATGGAGTTCTCCACAGCCCTGTTGGGATCTGGGGTGGCCGCCAGGGCGGTACTGCATGGGTCCCTGAGGCGGCCCGGACAACTATACAGTCCCGCCTGGAAGCGCAATTAGAAACAGGTGATCAAGCACCTGGAGCACTTCCGGGTGGGCTATAGAAAGGGCCAGCATCCACCACTCAGCAGCCAGAATCGGGAGGAAGAGGACGAGGTTGCCTGGGAGGAGTGGTGGTGCCAGAAGAAGAGTGTTTATTCTGTGCTTTAAGTGCTTTTGGGACTGTGTATTACCTGTGGGGTTCACGGGAAGACGTGCCCCACAGATGAAGAAAATAAAAGTTTTGTTGAGTTTTACACCTGCCTCTGTGTAAGTCTGTGCCGGGTCAGGCGCTATATTGCATCCTTATTACACATGACAAACATGACACATCAAACACACAAGCCATGCATTATATACATCCTGCCTGCATTATATGCATTGTACTTCTGGGTGAGCACTCGTTGCTTCTTAGCTCTCACACACAAAGACTGCCCCTATAATTTGATTTTGTTGGGTTAAATTGTAGAATGGATGGCCTGACTCACCGGGTATGTGAGTCTACATGACTGGTGGTCACAAGAGTGTGCCGTAACTGACCTCATACTTGCTAGGATTATGAAATTGAAGTCTTTGATTGAAAATCGCTGGGAAAATGGTTAAAAAGATTTTACTTATCGTTTTAACAAGAGCCAGATCGGCACAAACTGTTCAGCACATTCTTGCTTTCTGTTCCCAAGCAGAGCCCATTTAACCATAGGCTGGCATACTTTCAGAGATCAGCACAGCAATATACCAAATTGGCAGGTGCATCCGATTTTTAAAGTGCCTTGTGATGATGTTGGCCATGAAAGATGTTATGGAATTTCACCCCACATCAATAGCCACATTGTGGAAACATGCACTTGTGCAAAACTACTATGATGTGATTTGGGCAGAGTTTTCAAGAATCCAAACTCTCCTTTCACTTGTTCATCTGATTAGGTGGACCTAAATACAAGTAGGCCCTAAGATGCCCCCAGGATGAGCTTTTGACCCATGACCTTGAAATGGATTGAACGTTTTGGAGAATTTTATGTGTTGTTAGGTTAGATTATTAAGAAGAATCTAAACCATTCTGTCATTTGTTCAGTAGTAGTATTAGGTGGACCAAAATATGAGCAGACACTCTAAATGGAGAGTGCCTATTCAGAGGTGTTTCATGTTTTGTGTCCAGTTCCTCCCTGAATTGGATTAAGCAGTTTTCAAAATGTTATGTTACATGTACATGTAGTTAGGGCAGCTCAAAAACTTATTAATTTTGATCCATGTTTGCCTGCTCATCTTAAGTCCACTGAATATCTTCATGAATATCATGAAAGGAGCACATTAGAAGAACAATCAGTAGCGTGCAGACATCTTCCGTACACACTGCCTGCTGTTGCTGGCACCACAGTTTTTAACATCTTGAGAGATGGTATAACTGAAAGTATACAACACTTATAACTGCCAGCCATCCAGAGAATCTCCACAGCCAGATGGCAAGGCTGATGTGTGTGGCTCACCTGAACCTCCATGAGAGCCATTGGGAGCCCCAGACTAGCTTGATGGCTAAAGCTGAATGCTGACATTCAAATTAGTGAGTAACAGAGAGCAAAAAAAAAAAAAAAGTCACAAAACACAAGAGCGGCCGATGGCTAGAATTAACCCATGTGCTTAAAATCAGCAAAGTGCCGCTAAAATAGGGCCTGTCACAAATGAACGGTAAAAGTAACATTTTTTAAGAATATGATCGAAGGATGCCAATCCTGAAATGCCACATGAATAGCCTGAGTCCTGCAGTTACATTCACATTCAATAAAAAAATAATAAAATAAAGTGGAAGATAATCTGGCTTTGCCTTGCTCACCGAAAAGCACATTAAATGCTGAAAAGGCCAGTCTGCGATTCAGCGTTAGCCTCTAATGAACACAAATAAATAATTCCTCTAAAACTGCAAGCAGGATTATTTATTCCAAGCTTTCAAAAATGTGAGAGCAAAGTATATTTTCCTTGGGGATTAATTTCAGGCTCACATGGAACGTAATGAGAAATAAATTCTTGTAAAGTATGATGGCTTAAAAGGGTAAATCAATCTAGCTGGCGCTTTGCTATATAATTGATTCTCATACGCCTTTTGATCGGCTGTCCCCATATTTAGAGGCATGAAGGTTAAGTGTCTGACAGAAGTGTTATCCATTAGATAGCAAAGCATTTTTTTGTGTTTGTTTGTTTCTTAGTTAAGTGTTTATCAGTATGCAAGAGTAATGGAGAAAATGACTGGACAAAAAGGCTGGAGTGATATGTCAGTGAATACAAAAGAATGTAATGGAGAAGGAACAAATAAACCTTGCAAAGGAGTGTCACCATGTTTTTATTGGAAAAAGTCTATTTTATTTAACAACGTTAAGTAATAAAACTTACTTTGCGTAAAGTGGCAATGACAATAAGTCTTGTTTTATAGATAAATAGACAGATAGACAAAACTTTATTTGTATCCAGGGGGAAATTTGGCTTTTTACAGAAGCTCTTTAAATAAATAAATTCACAAATACATTAAATAAATAAATTAATAAATACTATATTGTCTGTCAAAACTGTTAACGATTTCAGTGCTACTTATAGTGCCTCTATTAGTCAGCTATGAAATAAGGCTTTAACAAATATTCATTTAAATCTTGATAAGGCTTTGAAGGCATAATGTTAGTTTAAATAATGGCTGTCTATAGAGTAGCTACAGATGTGGACAAATTTGTTGGTGCCCCTAGACAAAAAAGAAGAACCCACAATTGTCTCTGAAATAACTTCAAACTGCCAAAAGTCATTGGCATCCATCATTGTTTTTTTCCATGTTCAACAAAAATCAGAATTTGTTTTAGAGTTTCAACAGAATATTTCAATTAACAGCTCAAATGAAAACAGCATGGACAAAAATGACGGGATTCTTAACCTTTTGTTGCACAGCCTTTAGCGTTTGCAATTGCTGCACACAAGTAATTTGTAGCGGGCCTACATAGTAATAGTGTTGTCAATGTTAGTATTGGGTGCGTTTTGTTTCCATGGTCCCGTTTGCTGTTTAATGTGTGCATCAGCGAAAGCCGTCCCCGTAAATAAAAGGGGGGGCGGATGATGGAGGGAGACCACAGCCCCTTAATTATGGAAGGCACCTGTGTATAATAATCAATTACATCCAGCACAGGACTATATAAACAATCAGGAGGGAACAGAGGAGGAGGAGAGGAGAGAGAAGGAGACTTTCATTTTCACGACCACGAACCATTTGTACCTGCTGTATTCCACATCGCGCATTTTGCATCTAGTTTGTTTTTCATTCCACCGGACTTACTCCAATACCCTCATCACGAGAGACCCCGGGGTCGGACTTCATCATCCACCACGTGCCGAGGATTCACAGTGAGGCTGTTCCATTTTGTTCCGGGAAATACAAACACTTCACATATCGGTTAACCAGTCATCTGCATTCAGGACAATTGTTACTCGGACTCAAGTTCACGACCATTCATTTCCGTATCTCATTCATTTTTGTTATTCGTGTTGTTTGTTATATGTTACAAGGGCAAGGGAGGGTTTTTTGTGTGTATATATACTGTATATGGTGTTGTCACGTTGTTGCTTTGGTGGAGGGATATTAATATTTATTTATTTTGCTATTTTTTTTGTTATTGTTTCATTTAATTTAATTAATCACCTATTTTTACATATCTGTTTTTGGCGTTCTTGATTAAACCGTCGATTGTGGGGAAAATTTTAATTTGTTAAGAGGTACGGCTCGTTATTTAGATTCAGCTCAGTAGTTTATCCAGGCCACAGGTCTTGAGGTGTAGCTGCCGGCTGGGTAAGGGGTCGGCCATTACAAATTCATGTGACCTTCGATGAGACTTCTGCACCTACCCACAGGGAGTTTGGCCCACTCTTAATGAACAAACTGCTCCAGGGTTGTCAGGTTTGAAGGGGGCCATCTCCAGACTGCATGTTCAGTTCTTTCCATAGCTGTTTGACAGGATTCAAATTGGGGCTCATTCCACTTCAGAATAGGCCAATATTTTGTTCTTAGCCATTCACGGGTGTTTTAATTGGCTCCTTATTCTGTTGGAGGATCCATGGACCTGAGACTGAGACAGAGCTTTCTGACACACGGCAGTATGCTTCGTTCCAGAATGTCTCGATAGTCTTGAGAATTCATTATTCCCTGTAAAGACTCAAGGTACCTCGTACCAGATTCAGAAAGCAGCCCCAAAACATAACCGAGCCTCCTCCATGTTTCACAGTAGGTATGGTGTTCTTCTCTTTGAAAGCTTCATTTTTTCATGTGTAAACACAGAGCTGATGTGACTTGCCAAAAAGTTCCAGTTTTGTCTCATCTATTCAAAGGATGTTCTCCCAGAAGCATTGAGGCTGGTCAATATGCATTTTAGCAATTTCCAGTCTGTTTTTCTTTCAATAGTCTCTTGAAAAGTGATGAATAGTGTGGTCACACACTGAAGGACCTTGACCTTGGAATTCAGCTTGTATCTCTTTGGAAGCTGTCCGTAGCTTTTTATCTGCCATTCTCCCTATTCCTTCTGCCCAATCTGGGATATATTTTCCTCTTAAAGGGCTACAGTCCTATGGACCTTACAGTTAACTATATTTGCAACTATTGCCACAGGAACATCAAGCTTCTTGGAGATGGTCTTATAGCCTTTTCCTTTAACATGCTTGTCTACGTTCTCAGACAAGTCTCATGTTTGCTGTCTGTGGTCCATGTCCAGCATGGGACACACGATGATACTAAACAGCAGAGTGACTACTTTTCTTCATTTAAATAGGCCGAATGACTGATTGCACGATTGGAGACATGTGTGATACTAATTATATTCCTGTAATCCAAGTATTTATGATCTTTTCTAAGGGTACCAACAAATGTGTAAAGTCCATTTCAGAATAACTTGATCTTTTTTCACACTTGCTTTGCTTTGTTTAATGTCATATCAAAGGCATGTAACTATATAGGGTAGAATTGCTTTTCATTTTAGCACTTTTTAGGAGGCATACAGAATTTTTTCATTGAGTGTTAAAAGTACCAACAAATTTGTCCATGTTTCTACTAGTCAGTTACAGCTACAAAATGAGATTTTAAAACATGATTAGCATTTACAAATGACCATTAACAAATTAGAATAATGGCTGGATACAGTGTATCTAATAGTCATGTACTGCTATGTAAGAAGACTTTAACAAAGGCTTGGTTTGATCTTGAGACTTGAGAGGCACCAATGTCAGTTTATATAGGGGCCACCTATAAGTGC
Source organism: Erpetoichthys calabaricus (assembly GCF_900747795.2). Taxonomy (NCBI): domain Eukaryota; kingdom Metazoa; phylum Chordata; class Cladistia; order Polypteriformes; family Polypteridae; genus Erpetoichthys; species Erpetoichthys calabaricus. The sequence goes on from NC_041394.2 coordinate 324,445,065, forward strand.
ATGTATGAAACGCTCTTTGCTACTGTATGTAACAAGTCCTTAACAAAGGTTTTGATTGTGTCATGCACCCATAAGTGGCCAATGCATGCACTCCAGCACACCCTTCATGCCCTAGTCTAAACAGTTAACACTTTATTACCATAGTAGTAATAGTTCTAGCAGTAATTGTATTATAATATCTAAAAGAGTAAAGTGGAATTTTTATAGGCAAGTTTAACCAATACTTAAAAAAGAAAAAAACAATTGTGCTACTGTATTACTAATGAAATTTATTCCTGCCACTCCTTAAAATAATAAAATAAGTGCTGTGTCTACACTCCCTCCACCACTACTTGTTGCTGCTTTTTGCAGCCAGCTTCTCTAGGTACTCCTGCCCCCTCAGACAGGTCTCAGCCACCTGAGGAGTGTGTCCCTCTCAGATCCGGATGCAGAAGTACTGCAGTATTTATAAAACACAAAAAAGGATCAAATCTGTCTGTGTTTCTGGTCAGTTTCATGAAGGTTCAGGGGTTTAGAATTTTAAAACAAATGCTGGCAAATGAATATGCAGTGTTTTACACAAAAGAGGGAAAGTAATACAAAGCATAATAAGTAACTATGTAACATATTTGGCTACTTTTTCTGTAAGTAATTATATAATTAAGATACTTTAAAAAGTAATATTCCCCAAACACTGGTACTTTGTGACCAAAAGTTAGTGATTGCCTAATCAATCTAGCTCCTAATGAGCATAAAAAGATACAGATTGATAAATAGTGTTTAGATAGTGTTTTTCATTTATTTCTATCTGGAAGGCTAAAAGTGTTAAAACACTGACAACAACTCTTAGTAAATCAATAAAGTTGTTTATTAATTCAACAGTAATTCAATTAACAGAAATTAACCAAATATGTTACAAAATCCAAATTCAATAAAAAGGAACTCTTTACAAGTAATAAGAAATATTAAAAACTAATACTCAATAATTCAATGCTTAATAAAAACAAAACAAACGAAGGAAATTAACAGCTACAAAACAAGGTTTTAGGTGCTCAAAGCCAAGCACTGCTCCAGCCCAGATTCTGGCATATAAAGTGATCTTTAAAAGTGAGTGAATGGTGGGAAGTTTTTAGGTTTGAAACAAATCAAACCCTACCCATAAGAAAGAGAGCTAGGCCAACAGAGCAAACTTTAAACTAGTAAAAAATAAGTAATAGATAAATAATAATAATAATAAAAATAATAAATGAATAAAAATAAACAGAATAAAAAAGAGGGGAGAGAATCCGCTTCCTCAATTTAAATGCTTATTCTAAAATGTTGTTTAGATCCTGCCAGATTTTGAAAAAGTTTTGTACAGATCCTCTAAGTGAGACTAAGTGAGACCAGTTGAGCAAGATACGTCTACATGCCAGTAGTGAAGTAAAGGCTCTTACAGTTTGTTTGTCCTTCTCCACCTTAAAACCATCTGGGAATGCACCAAACACAGCTCTTAATGGATCAGGAGGGATTGTGACACCAAGGCTGTCTGATAAGCATTTAAAGATTTTTGTCCAGAATATTAGTTTGGTGCAGGCCCAAAACATGTGGCCCAATGAGGCTGGAACTTTATTGCAATGTTCGCAGGTTGGGTCTTGCCCTGGAAACAAGATAGTCCAAGATAGGTGAAGCCATTTATCCCGGCACAACTTATTGATTCTTGGTTACATTACGTTTTCAAATTCAAATTGTTGGAGGATGTAATGGTCTCTACCCAAGGGTGGTGATTTCAGCACTGCAAGACAAATTCTACCATAGAATTACAATTTGCAGTTTGAAAAAGTTCTTCCTAACATTTAGCACAAAAGAAAAATAAAATTTCTAATTCAAGGAAAAATGTTTGTAATCTCTGAACATTAATTGCTGTTAAACAATGATCAGCTCTGTCTTTCCTGATTTTTTTTTCATGAATTTTCTGTCTGACTCTGAGAGAAAAAAATTATCCTAATCTTGTCAGACCAGATTTGTTTTCACATGTAATTTTATTCACAGAAATTTCACCCTTGAACATTGTGCTAATTAGGGTCAACTTAAGTGTAATGTGAAGGATCGATTAGGTAGCAGATCTACAAAGCATTGGGGAGATCTTTTGAGAGAATTAACACGCCATTTGAGAGAAAAAGATATTGACTCTGGCAGGAACAAAATTAACAATGAATACTGCTGTGTTTCAAAAAGGAGAAGAACCTACTATAACATTTACTCTCCTATGCAAACTTGAAGGCTTGTGTCCCTGAGGTGAACTGAAGTGTAAGTCAGGGTTGTTGAGATTGTAGACGTTATGTAATAACCTTGCGTTAAAATTTAGTTATCTTATAACTTTATCAAAGACAACTTTCAAATTACAGTTCCAGGATATAATTCCTTCCAACTCAGGAAAACAATAATGACAGTCGTACTGTGCCCGTATTACAGGAGCTGTTCTTTTTACGTCCATACATCTATAACACTTTCTCTGTGTTATACAGTTTGTTTACCATCAAATACACTACCCATGCCGGTTAGGAAAAAGTGAATAAAACTAATAACTAAATAACTATAACTTGATTTTTAACTTTTCTACAATGAAAAGATTGTAAATTAACATACAGAATCACTCATCTGTTGGCAATCAACATGTGGATTTTGAAAATGGGTAGACAAAACGAGTTACACATTACACTTCTTTTAGTAAATGTCAGTGGTCCCTATAATTAACATGTTAATGTAAACGTTATTATCTTCACATGAACATTCAAAAGAAATTGAGATAATAAAAAAGTACTTTTGGTTTCAATTGACCTACTGCTTTAGCGTCTTACAGTAATTCTGCAGTGCATAGCAGAGCCACCTAACAGATCAGCTATATTTGGGTTGAATTCCACACTTAGTCATTATTCATATGGTGTTTCCACGTATCAATGCATATTCTCATCCATGTACTCTAGTCCCTCCACCAAAATCTCAAAACATGCTGCTTGAATTAATTGGTGGTTACAAAATGGCTGAAAGCGAGTGTGGGTTGTTCCTGCTATGGACTGGTGCCCTGTCCAGTTTTGTTTCCTGTCTGCCCCTACTGCTGCTGGAACTGGCTTCATCTACCCATTTTCCTGACTGCGTAAGGTGACAGCAGGAACAATTTAACATTCAAATCTGTCTTCTGTGTTGAAGGGACAGATAAAGACCAGAAGCCTCATGTATAAAGAGTATATTTTCACTACAGCATAGCACCATGCGTAAGCTCTTTTCTGCATGATTTTGAAAACTGATGGCATCCAGATCCAAAGCAGTGCTACTGTTTCTGTGTCATTTCCCTTTCTTTTTTAAGATTCACATCTATGACACAGACATTTAAGGCTGTTGATTATAACCATTCTGTAACAATATAATGATGCACAGAATGGACAAACTATTCCAAATACTATAGCTTCTTTAGTGTTGCTAGTCTCAGTGCACCACTCAGAGTATTTTAACCCACTGTATCTGAGTGTGGAATCACAGAGCTGTTTAGAAAGTTCTATGGATGTTTGTGTCGAGAACGCAGAGGATTATCGGGATACAACTTACACTCCTGGAGGACATTTATAGCACACGCTACATTCTCTGGTAAACCACCAGCATCTGCATGGATTCCATTCACCCATACCACAGTCTATTTCAACTTCTCCCATCCAGCAAACACTTCAGAAACTTTCCTGCATGGACCTCGAGGCCCACAAACAGTTTCATCCCAAGAGCTATAAACACACTCAATTAGTCCATCAAGTGCTCCAGGTAGAACTGTTTGTACTTATAATTACAATTATCTCACTGTAAACTTGCACTACAACTGTAATATTGCACAACCTGAGCCAGTTTATGATCCATTTGCATTATCTGCACTATATGTACATGTATATTGTACTTTTGTATTGTACATTTTACATTGTGTTTTTAATCGTATTATTATGCATGTTGAATCTCATTGTACCATACAATGCCAATAAAAGAATTTCATTCAGTTCAATACATGAGAGTGTATTTACAAATGATGATGATTGGCTATGTGCTATTAGAATACTAGGATGTATACATCATATCATTTTTATGATTTAATGTATTAAAGAATGTATATTAAGTTTTACAGATAACTTGTTAATTTCACCTAAATAATGTAAACATGTGCATGGTGGAGAAGCAGTAGCAATGAGCTGGCGCCCCATTTATGGAATGTTCCTGTCTTGAGCTCTATGCTTGCTGGGACTGGTGCAACCCTGGATGGATGGAATAATTAAACATGTATAACAAAGATTTTTCAATGTTTGCTAAGTTTTGAATAATTGGCGTCCTAAGTTTACATGTGATTAATCATTTATTACAGATGCTTATTGTGTGGTGATTGGTTACATGGAGAAAGAAAACAGAAGGACAGGAATTGGGGTTGAATGGAGATATTATTGCTGCAATAAATTTATTCCACTATCCTTCATTGCTACCACTGCACCCAACATGTTTAATACATGCTTTAATGCATTTCATAATGAAAATATCAAGTATACATTTTATATTCTAAAATGTTCAGAGAGCTGTAATATCGTGAATGTAATGTATTCTGTGTGGCAATCACTGCCTGTGTGCTCCTGTCAGCATAAGAGAAAGCCTATTTAAAAGGCATGGAACGATTAATGACTGGGTCAGGGAACACATAGAATACAAAGCATTTAACGTGTTACTTTAGTTATATTGTGATTTGAGAAACTACAAGGAAATTGAACAATGATTTTAAGATTAGGTTTCCAACATTTTACTTTAATGACAAAATAAACTATGAAATTAAAATGGAAATTTTGAGAAAAAAGTCAACCCTAATCTCGACATAGACCTTTTTTTTCCTTCACTGTGTCCCTATTTTTTTTTTTCTTCTCTTTGGCCATAATACGCATTTGTATGACACACAGACACTCGCCTTTTCACGTCAACATTGACATCTGACCACTTTTTTATTTTGGGCACTGTGCAACTTTCTGAACTTGAAATTTTGAGTGCCACTTTAATTTAATTTTGTTGTTCATACCATTGCCTAAGCTACCAAATTGTACATTTTTCCTTGTCTTCACTTCAAAGAGTAGGACCTCCACTTTTGCTTTCGGTGAAATTCTTCTTTTTTACACATGTTTTTGCCATTGTATTTTAACAAAACACTGAATGGAAGGGGCTTTTTATATTGATTTGTGTATTCAAATATGCAAAATTCTTGGATTCGAGGTGGGGCTGTAGGCGAGGGCTCGTATGTTAAAATTAACATTGATTGGGATTTATAAAGGGAAAGTGCATAGAACCTTGCTTACGCACAGTTTTAAGCATCTGAATTTTTTATTTGTACACACATTTCTGTTTTTGTCCATACGCCATGTTTTAGTGTGAATTCTACCCCCTGAGGAGAGATGTACAGAAGATTGATAACTGAGAAAACAAGCCTATGTTTCACCTAGCCCGGAAATGAATCAAAAATCGTGGTTAAAAAATTGAGAAAGTAAAGTTCCTGATCGGAAACACAACAAAGAAGAGATTGTAAAACAGTGCAGTGTTTTATCCAATCTCAGATGGTGAGAAACCTCTTGCACTGACCATTAGATGATATCATGTGTCATGCAGCCCCAGAGTGTTCTGGGAAACATAATCATGGAAATGAACAATGCAGATATTTTTGTCACTTGCACTGTGGAATAACAGAAAAAAGTATACAGTATAATATTTAAATGGAGCAAGATAAAAAAAATAAAACAACGCCAAAAAGGAATTCTCTGAGGTTGGAAAAATCCAGAATGATCGTAAATATTGACCCAAATGGCTACAGAAATTGAATGAATGAAATTAACAAAACACTGCCAATCAGAAGATGGTATCAGAGGAAGTCGCATACCAGGGAGTCAAATAAATCTTTAAAACTATCCAAAAACATGAAAAGAAATTTAAAATGAAAATTAAGTAAAATACTGTAACTATCAAAAAATGTTAAACAAAATTTTAAATGAAAATCGAGTAAAATAAATAAAGTGTGGTCTCATGCCAATAAAATCTACAAGTAACCTATGCCAGAGCTAGAGATGAAACTAATATTGAAAACAGAAGAGAATTCATAGCTAGAATATGAGGAAAGGCACATCAATGAACGCTAGAGGTTTTCTTTGAGAGTCCACAAATATGTACAATCAGGAAGTTTATGACCTTTATACATAGTGATGTCACATGCTACACACTTCCTGGTAACCCTACTAAGCAACAGCTTTATAATCAGGCCAAATAAAAAGCTCAAAAATAGTCAGTACCCACCATATGGTGGAAGAGTGTATTTCATTTGTAATATTCCTACAAATATCACTAAATACAAAAAAATAAATGAAATTGCTGCATTTTCTGGCCTCCCATACCCTCAAAATTATCCCTTGATGATTATTAAATGCCAAGGAATGACTATAAACAATTAAATATAAATGTCAAATCATGACACCTATGATCCTAAATTGAATGAACAGGCAGATACTTATATTTTAGCTATCTTACTGTAATTGATAATCGGATTGTGTTCACTACAGAAAGTTGTTATATATTGTTGTGGTATAAAAACAGTTCAAAAGTGTTTTATTTGATCTTGTTTACTAGTAAATAAAAAAGTTAACTCTTTTGTCAGATTCCATTCTGTATAAAGCTGTATAAACTCAAACCTCGAGACTTTGGTCCTTGGCACTAATCACAGAATAGTACAGTCAACAAATTTCCCTAATACTCGTAACTTCACACCTTTTAATTTCCCTTTTTGTTCTTTTCTTGATATTTGACTTAAGTTGTATATTTCAGGTGAGACAATAGAAACTTATGAAGGTAAAGTCTGTCAGTTAAGCCTAAAGCCTGCGGTCATCTATACCTGCCTGCAGTGGAGAATCAGTTATTAAGAATCTCTTTGAACTATTCAAAAGAAGAAGCCGGCCTCGAGCCTCTGAGTCCATAGGGAACAGTTAAAAGGAACGTAGCAATCCTCAAGAGAACAAAATGGCCTTCTCTACCTAGAGTTATTTCTCATGTACATAACATTTGAACTAATGATCTTGCAGTTAAAGAGCCATAAAGAAAGACTAACATTCAAACCGTGACTAGTCTTTTGTGTGATTTAATATTTAAAGGAATAATTAAGCTCTGATGTCTTTTTTTTCCCTCAAAAATGCTTTAAACCAAGCTATGAACATTGATCAGCTATTTTCTATCTCACAGGCTAAGCTTCTAAAAAAAAAAAAGAAAAAATTACAGTCCAAGCAGGGAAAATGAAATAAGGGAAAATCAGCAGAAATGAGCCCTGTAAGAGCTTATCCATCCATGGTAGACAAGAGGAACGTGCTAGCGGCTTTTAAAGGGCGGGTGATCAATGATCCTGACAGACTCCTAGTAATCTCGCTACTTGCCTCTGTCTGAGCTTCAGGTCAGGAAAAAGCAGTGTGTCGAATCAAAGGGCTTCTCCTGGTTTGCAATTCACTAGCTGTCCCCTTTTCTCTACTGTATTATTCTAAGAGTAAATGTAACTGAAAAATCAAAAGGAAAAAAAATTAAAAGGTAGAAAATTAGATGGCCTAGTCTGTCTAGTTCTGAAGGTAGTCAGTGTCACATGCATGACTCTTACAAGTACTATATGAACGCAGGAGAAAATATGAATGTTTCATAGAAGCTTAACTGTTCTTTACTGCAAAGAAGACACTGTCCAACCAAGAGATTTGTGACAACAATCAAGCCGTACCTTTGGTCATGTTGTGATTCCTGTCACAACAAAACTCAAAAGTGGGTATAGACCTACAAATCAAATGCCAAAAGCCAGAACTGACATTTATTTACAGCTCTGGGTCTAGTGGATAGGCCACACCACAGGCAGCCTAGCTTCAAACTCAAATGACAGGCTTCTGGGATGTTGTTATATTAGTTACCCATGTCATTCAGAACTGACTTTAAAATACTACTAATGGTGTATAAAGCTTTAAATAATCTTGTCCCTTCCTATATTTTGGAATACCTATCCCCCTACAGTCCAAGTCATAACCTTAGATTTTATAATGGCAGTCTGCTTATAAATCCAAGAGCCAAGCTTAAAAGAAGTGGTGAGGCGACCTTCTGCTGTTATGCAGTAACATCTGGAATAATTTACCAATAGAAATTCATCAGGCTAACACTATGTAACATTTTAAAAAATGACTAAAATCCCATTATTTTAAATTGTCTTTTTGTAGCTACTTTTCAGTTGTACTCCTAATAGACTATATAGGAGTAGAATTATCATATTCTTCAGGGATTTGAAATCTTTAATAATCTCTAAATTTCTCTGCTGTCTTTTCCGCTTCTTCTGTGGTGGCAATTTGCACCACTATCACCACCTGATCAAAGCACCATGCAGCCACCTGTGATGCTGGAATGAAGGTGTGTGCCTCCGCTGTCCACGAGACCAACTTCATCAAATCCTGTCATATGAAGCCTGGAAACAAATAGCAATGAGTTAAGAGCGTTTATGTTAGGCAGAATGCCCAGTGGGGACTGGGCGGTCTTTTGGCCTTGGAACCTTTGCAGATTTTGTTTTTTTCTACAGGTTAACTGGAGTTTTATTTTCTTTTTTTCTATTCTCCTGGCCATCTGACCTCATCATCAGACTCATCTTTAGACACTTAATTCATGATGCTACTCTTGTACTTGATATTTATCTGTTTTTTAAGATCTAATTTATAGATTTGTTTTTTCTTTGTTACTTATTGTTTAAAATTACTGCCTAATCTTATTTGTTTTTCTTTTCTTGTAAGTTTCTCTTTGACATCTTGTAAAATACTTTGAGCTGCATTGTTTGTATGAAAATGTGCTATATAAATAAATGTTTTTGTTGCTCTGGACTGTGTAGGCCGAAAAAATGAGGCCAAGACTTTTTAAAATCAAAACATGCAATTTTTCCCCAAAAGGAGTAGAGAACTACCATAAAACATCTGTCCATAATACAGATAAACCACAGTTCCTTTAAATGTAGTTATTATTTGAAAAAAAGTAAAAGGATTATGTAAGAAAAGCAGGGGAGAAACAAAAAGAAGCAAAAATTGGTTTTGTCTTTTAGCAAAGTACTCCGAGGTGCAAACCAGAAAACAATACCCTAGATATGAAAATGGGCAAAACCACAGAAAAAAAAATCACCAAGAACACAAATCTGCATCAAGTGCATAATGCCAAAAACTGCAGCGAGCCCTACTGTTTGCCTTTACATACAACTCAGGTGGCCTCATCTCCTTGGGCTCCACATACAGGAGACAGAGCAGATAACGCAGAAAACCAAATGTTTATATACTATAACAATAATTCATAATCACCACATAAAACAAATAAAACGCAAGAACAAAACCAATAAATAATAAAACAATAACAAATTTAAATGAACAGAAAAAACAATAGAGGCAGGGAAAAAATGAAGGCTGAACCATTTGCTTGATTCTCATCAGGTCCAACTAATGATATAAATGCCAAAACTTCTGGAAGACAGCATCTTTAAAAGACCAGCATGGGATCAAGACACCATAATATTTTCCCAATCCTGCAGTTTTTAATACTACCAAAATTAAACAGGGTAACCTGCAACTGGTATGATTTGCATTAGTTTCTTTAATCCTATTTTTCAATATTTTTAAGCCAATTAATTAATTTCTGTTTTTACTTGAATTGTTTCATTTTAAGTTAATTAAAATATTTTCTACTTTCCTGCACTGCCATCAGGGAATTCTTGTACATTGATTTCAATAATAAGGAGTTGCTGCAGTGTGACAATTAGAGGCAAGCATTATGTGCATTTTGTCAAAGGTCAAAAGGTATAAAGTTCAATTCGACTTCTGCATCCTATGGAATCAGAAGGTTGCCAGTTTGAATCCCATAAAATGCTAGTAGTGACTCTACTCTGTTGGGCCCTTGAGCAAGGCCCTTAACCTGCAATTGCTTCGTCCTGTCCTGGGTATGATGTTAATCTGCATCCAGCCCTGCATGTAGGCCCTCCAACTTACTGGGAAAACGTAGAGGTTAGTAGCAGGATTGGCACTCCAGCTACCATAAAAAAGCCTCCCACTCTTGCAGTGTGATGCTGAGGTGTCACCTGCTGAACTCGGGTCCCAATCCAGGTGGTTTGTCGTGTGGTGGGTGTGACAATGCGCTATCAGTGCATACCCCCAACGTCTCTCTCCTTTGCCTGTGTTTCTTGCTACCACCCTGGTTTATCCTTGGAACTATGAGATGGCCCAGGTCATCTGTGTTGGGAGTCTAATAAAAACTCAATAAATAAATAACTATTATGAAATAATTACTAATATCAATGTCAGATTACATAACCTTAAAAACCTATAACCCAGAACAAATTATAATGACCCAAGCTCAAATAAAATATAAATATGAGTGGAAACTATTACAGATTTAATTTGTGAGGAATATCTGCAAACTGTTGTGCCATAGCTCTGTAGATCAAGTGCCTTAGGCTACTATCCATTACAGAAGGACACTATATAAAATAGTTAGATAGATAGATAGATAGATAGATCTTTATTTGTCCCCAGGGGGAAATTTGTCTTTTTACAAGCTTATATAAATGTATTTATTTATATGACTATTGTCATGAATGCATATCTGAGGGTCACCTTGCCTGCTCTGATCAGGAATGTGCTAACAGTCCTGTCTATTCCATCTGCAGCGCAGAGAAGATGCCCAAGGAGGCCGAGTGACTGTGCCTTCATCACTCCCAAAATTTCCTGCCCCTTCTGGTGCAAAGCATTTAAAAAATGGCCTTCCCCAATGTAGATGTCTCCCTTGTGACCAGAGACTTTGACAGGATAGAGCTCCCAGTTAGACCTTGTTTATTCGCTTTTAGAACATTAGAACAATCTAGACGAGAACAGGCCATTCAGCCCAACAAGGTTTGCCAGTCCTATCCGCTTAATTCTTCTAAAATAACATCAAGTCGAGTTTTGAAAGTCCTACTTGATTTGTGTTCTTGCACCCCCATGCGCCTGTTTATTACTTTGAAAATGTATTACTTTTTCTGTTGCCTCACATTTAAATGTGGTGGAGGGGTTGGCAGCCCAACTATTTTTGGAACCCTGCAAGTCACTCTGTTCCACACTATACTGTACATAAAATAAATTTCTCTACAGATTTTGTACTATTAAAGCACCGTAGAGTGTAATATTGAAAGGCACTAATTGAAACAGAATTTATTTGCAACCATATTACTATGTTAGGTGGCTCAAAGTTGCCGCCTGCTGTGTGAGTATGGCACTTTATGGACAGCCATTCTTTCTACAGTCACTGTGTAATATCTGCCTTAAACCCAGACACGCAGATAGATTTCGCCTCTCCATAGCTAGATGTTGATATTGTAAAGGAAAGGCACCATGTAAAATGGAACACTGATAAGTAGTCTCATCAGTGCAGGATCAAACCAACAATGACGTGAAGCCAAATAACTTTCAGCAGTTTTACTGAGGATTAGTTAAGTAAAGGAACAGTTAACTAAAAACACTAGTCATGTCTTTGTAATATTTGTTTGATTCCAGCTCATTCCAAGCTTGGGTGTTTTCCTTTCAAGCCCAAATCCTTGAGCCATCAAAGATTTCTTCTGCCTTTAGCCACATCCCAACTGAGGAAAGCCCCTTGACCACCTGACAGTATCATTATCTCGTTTGTAAGCCTGGGACATCCCTTAGAATATTTGTCTGCTCACATGAACTTAAGTTGCCTCTTTTTTGCTGTGAAGCTGGCATGGAAAGCACTGGTTGATATAAGATGGCTTTGCCAGTTTGCAGCTCTTGGTATAGTTTGTAATGGAACTGCCAGTTCTTGTCAGTTTTTATTCTGGTGCCTGCATATCAAAAATAAAGAGTGATGTGTTCCTCCTTTTTGCCTTTGGCTTGCACTTAGTCCAATTTTGTAATCTTTATATTGGAAAGCTTAATGTTTGGGATAGCCTGACATTTACAGGCAGAGAGATTCAAGATGGAATGGACTCATTATGTTGAGTGGAGTTAGATGGGGATGGGGACACATACCGGAAACCTGTTAGATAACGGCAGCATTTAGTGAAACTTCTGACTTCCAACATGAGCAGCATTGTGGCAGAGTGAGCTACATAGCCGGTAGACAGCTATTGGCAGTGAAAGATGAAAGAAGTGGAGGTGCCAACGTGTGTCGGATTGTCAGAAGACAGCACACTGGCAGCATAATCAAAACTGTGTGCTCACCTGGAAAACCAGGCATCTCTTTATGTCAGAAAAATCGCTTCATCCAAAGAAACAGCAGACACACGTGGCTTGCTCACAGTGAGCTGTTTTGAATTTTTTATTCTTGCAGTTTATCGTGGCCAACCTTAAACCTTTCCAATCCAACCCTAGTCTCATTTACATCTTCATTCTAGCTTTGCCCTCCTCCTTCTTTTTTCAAGGTTGCATTTTAATCGGATCCTTTAATCTTTCTCCTTAAAACCACCATGGAAAGGAATAGCCGTGGACACAGCGGGTTTGCTTGTTCCTTTTATTTTGTTGGTTTTCAGCTCAAGGTTGAAGCTGGTCTTCTGGGAGATCCAGTTTCCTTAATCTATTTCCTACTGCCAGAATGTTAGTATGAAATTTCCTGAATCAAAGGAAAAAACACACAAACTAATACATCAGCTTCAGTGGCTGGTATAACAAGAAGAATGAACACACAGCATACAGGAGAGGAGTTCATTCCATCCTTTGTCTGATGTGGCTATTCCCATCATGCTTTTCACATGGTGTGAGACACACTGGGACAGATTACAAGACTCCAAATGGCCATCCAGCAACGTGTGAGAAAATAAGAGAATCAGAAGTGTGCTAATCCTAATCTAACTGCAGTAAAAGCAGAGATTTCTGTACTTGGGAATGCACCCAAGATTTAAAGATGATGCACAGGTATCTTTCATCTGTATAGCAACCTCTAGTGCACTGTCAAATGGGGATTTAGAAAGAAATTATTCAATATTTACTTTTGTTAACACCTCTTGTGAGAATAAATAAAAGGTAGAGTGCCTACTATGAATCAATCAATCGTCAGTCTATATAGCATCTTTCTTAATTAGTAGCATTAAATAGGGTTTGACAATGCAATGATTACAGTATTTATTTATTTTACAGGAATTGTTTTTGCGTGAATGAATAGATTTTAGCATGCCTGCTATCAATCAATCTATACATTTTTAAATGGCACATTTCCTAATTAACACAATAACATTAGGGTTTGTAATGTAAAGATTAAGTAATGTATTTACTTTTCATAAAACTGCAATCAATCTTCATTTTGTATAGCAATCTTCCTAGTGAGCACCATCAAATAGGGTATTAGAAACGTAATGATAAAATATTGAAATCCAAAAACGTAGAATAACACAAACCAGAAAATGATGAAACACAAAGAGAGGTGAACAACAAAAGCCAAGGAAAACTAATGCCTCAGCAATCCACTTGAGGCATATGGGCGCTTAAAAAGACCTTAAACAACCTGCAGCATCAGGAAGACCTACCTCCTTGGGCTCAACCTACACACTAATAAAAACTCAAACTAAATTAACCTAATAAACAATTACAAAATTATTCCAAAACACACATTTGATAAATGCCAAACAAGAGATCAAATTAATTTTACAGTTTTTTCATGAATAAAATGCTGTTAGCCTGCATATGTCTTTGCTTTTTCATTTGGGATGAAAATGGTGGAAACTTCCATATAGATACATTTCCTGAGATAAATTCTCAAATGATTGCAATATTCCTTCTCTTGGTTGAAATAATCTCTCTATATTTCAGAAATCATCATTTATGTTGATGAGCTGAATGTAGAGTATTAATTTTGAGCAAAAAGAGCATTTCCTTATATACTGTAGCTCTCTGTGATCATATTGTCTACCATATGTGTTCTGTAAAGTACAGACTCTGGGATTGCCTTTGAAAGCATCCCTTTTAAGGAGTAAACTCAGAGATATGCAGGTGGATGAGCCTATGGTGTCCTCAATAATGAACTATCTGTCAGGAGACAGAAGTTTGTGAGACTCAAGGACTGTGACTCTGATACGGATGCGATCAACACTGGAGCACCACAAAGAACAGTCCTGTCTCCTTCACCCTTCAGTGTGCACACCTCAGACTATAAATATAGTAGCATGTTATGTCACTTGCAGAAATTCTCTGATGATTCTGCACTTATGAGGTGTATTGATAAAGGGGATGAGATGGAGGAAAGGAGTCCGGTGGAGAACTTTGTTTCTTGGTGCAAAGAGAATTGTCTGCATCATAACATCAGCAAAACCAAGGAACTGGGTATTGACTTTAACTGCACCTGAAAGTCTCTATATTCGGTCACTACTCAAGCAGCGGTAGAGGTGGTCCACTCCTACTTGTACTTGGGAGTCCACATTAATGATAGGTTGGACTGGTCTCATACTTGGGGTCCTTCAGTACCTGCTCTCCCTTTCCTTGAATTTGCAGAAGGTTCCTCAGCTGTGGAAGATATCCAGTGTTGTCCCAGTGGCAAAGAAAGGGCATCCCAGTGATCCCAAAGACTTCATACCAACTGCTCTTACTTCATACATCATGAAGACGTTTGAGAGGCTGCTCCTAAAACAGCTAAAATCCCTGGTTTCAGAACATCTGGATCCCCTGCTATTTGCCTATCAGGCACATATTGATGTGGAGGATACTCTAATGCTCTCATCTACATACTCCACAGAGCCTACTCCCACTTGGAAAATGCTGGTATCACAGTCAGGATAATGAGCTTTGACTTTTCTAGCACTAAACACCATTCTGCATCACTGACTGGGGAAAAAGCTCAAGGCTTAAATCTTGATGCCTCCACAATCTCCTGGATCATGACCAACAGACAGCAGTTTGTGAGGCTGAAGGACTGTGTGTCAGAAATGGTGGTGTATAATACTGGCCCACCTCAGGGAATTGTCCTGTCTACTTTCCTGTTTACCCTGTAAACAATGGACTTCCAGCATAATATCAGCACTTGCCTTCTACAGAAATTTTCAGATGACTTATTCATCATAGGTTGCATTAATAATGGAGATGAGTCTGAGTACAGGAATGTCATGGTGGACTTTGTCTTGTGGTGCAGGGACAACAACCTGCAACTCAACATCAGCAAAGACAAAAGAGCTGGTGCTGGACTTCTGATGAGCCAAGAAGCCTCTGAGACCAGTCACGATTTAGGGGGAGGATGTGGAAGTGGTGCGGTGCTACATTTATTTATTTATTTATTTATTTATTTATCAATTGATTGATTGGCTGTATTATCTGTTCTCTGAGCCTGTATCATGTTTTTTAGGTTTCTGCTGCTATATGAATTTGAATTCCTCCATGGGATTAATAAAGTTTTATCTAATATAATCTAATACCATCTAAACAAATCTAGGCTAATCTAGCATGGAGGAACTATATAAGAAAAGGCAGAGCAGGCCATTAAGAAGGCTAACAGAATGTTAGGTTATATAGCACAATGTGGGAGTACAAGTCCAAGGAGGTTATGCTCAACCTTTATAATGCACTGGTGAGGCCTCATCTGGAATACTGTGTGCAGTTTTGGTCTCCAGGCTACAAAAAGAACATAGCAGCACTAGAAAAGGTCCAGAGAAGAGCGACTAGGCAGATTCCAGGGCTACAGGGGTTGAATTATGAAGAAAGATTAAAAGAGCTGCGCCTTTACAGTTTAAGCAAAAGAAGATTAAGAGGTGACATGATTGAAGTGTTTAAAATTATAAAGTGAATTAGTCCAGTGGATCGAGACTGTTATTTTAAAATGAGTTCATCAAGAACACAGGGACACAGCTGGAAACTTGTTAAGGGTAAATTTCGCTCAAGTTTTTCTTTACTCAAAGAACGATAGACACTTGGAATAAGCTAACAAGTAATGTGGTAGAGTGTAAGACGTTAGGAACTTTCAAAACTCCACTTGATGTTTTTTTGGAAGAAATAAGTGGATAGGACTGGCAAGCTTTGTTGGGCTGAATGGCCTGTTCTCCTCTAGATTGTTCTAATGTTCTAATGTTCTTGCCTGAAGAAGGGGCCTGAGTTGCCTCGAAAGCCTGCATATTGTAATATTTCTAGTTAGCCAATAAAAGGGGTCATTTTGCTTAACTTCTCAATACATCCATAATGGCTAACACGGTACAACACCCTTGTATCAATTCAGAAATTACAAACTGGTAATTTATTTTACTGACTTATTAAAGGACAATTTATACTTCAGCAAGTCCACTGAAGCTATTAAAGTGCATTTGGCAGAGAATTCAATAAACTTGTACTTTACAGAGCAACTGTCCTAGTGAGCATGTTGCAAAAAAGTCCTTTAAAGAGCAATTCTTCAATCTCTGCTGTATAGAACACTAACTGCATTACCATAGGGAGCTGTGCATCGGTCTTTATAGTAACAAAATTAGGAAAGCTTTCACAAGAACATTCATTTTATCATTTTAAATGTAACATAACATTCTCCAACTTCTCAACATACAGTCCCATCTGAATTTGACGTCTCAAAATGTGATATTTTAGCAACTTACAAAGAAAGCACTGCTACAGAGCATCAACTGCATTTTCACATTGTATAGCACATTCATTGAGACCTAGGAAATACTTGAATTAATGCTATTTTATTATTTCACTTAAAACATTTGATTCCGCATACCATCATTATCTTCATTATAACCATCCAATATATAGCATTTGCAATAAAAGCACTAAACCAATCAAACATCATTTTACAGTATTTGGTGCCATGTACATTGAAGAAAAAAGTCAACATACTTCATTTTGTATGCTAAAGCACAATCACAGATTTATAATGTGCCATTTTTAAAGAGCAAACTGAAATTAAAATTTTGCAATTTCAAAATGGAAAACTCACAATAAAGAGTTTTTCAGAGGTTTTAAAGATGTTTTTTTGGTGTAAAAAAAAATACTGCTTCCTGAATCCCCTTTACATGTATAAATATGCTATATTTCTAACTACTATACATATATTATTATTATCCGTGTCTGTGTGGGTTTCCCGTGGGTGCTCCGGTTTCCTCCCACAGTCCAAAGACATGCAGGTTAGGTGCATAGGCGATCCTAAATTGTCCGTAGTGTGTGTGTGTGTGTGTGTGTGCCCTGCGGTGGGCTGGCGCCCTGCCCGGGGTTTGTTCCTGCCTTGCGCCCCGTGCTGGCTGGGATTGGCTCCAGCAGACCCCCGTGACCCTGTGTTAGGATATAGCGGGTTAGAGAATGACTGACTGTACTACTAGCTGTGCCCCGCGGCTCCACCCGCATAGTAGTGAAACAGAACAAACTTTAAAAATCAATAAAAAAATAAAAATAAAATGTAATAATTGAGAAGTATTTATATTGATAGCTTTCGTATCCGAGGGTCTCTTGATATACAATACTTTTGGTTTTGCTATTAGGGGCGAGAATATAGCTGTGATCTCTTTGCCAAAAATGTAAAAAGTTGGTAAAGCATCTCTGGCCAAGTGGAAGGTAGGTATGCTCCAATGTCAAACGTTTCCACTGTATTTGATTGTGTTCAGCTCTGCCGGGAGAGTGCCCCCCGCGTGGGGAGAAGAGCATGTGGTCGTAATATCGCTCCTAATGAGCAGGTACCCTCTAAAACATACTTAGCTGTGATCACTTTCTCAAAAACGTCAAATGTTACTCTTTAACAATCTCTAGGTGATAATGTCTGCTGAACAAACAGGTATTGCTAGCTAAGTGGAAGAAAGGTACACTCACTTAGCGCAATGAGAGAAGTCGTAAAATTAACCAGAATATTCAAGCAAATTATAGAAAAAAACCTGATCTAAATTTGTTACGTAGTTCTCTCTTGAAAAGCGGACAGACACACAGACATTGGATTTTATATTTAGAGAGATGCTAGCACAAATCTGTTTAGCTTTTAATGGAATTCTTCACTAAGAGGTCAGCTGTGCCTGCACTGCCCCAACGTCTCTGTCTACTTGGATGGCACATCTGGACTGGCTGACCTGACTTTGACAATCCTGGCACTGGAAAGTCTTTCAGACCCTCCCAGATAATATCTTAGTTTCCATTAAACTCAGTTTGTAAAAGTTCTATAAAACGGAGAGAAGGAATAACCTTTTTTATTATTTTTTGCTTTTCTCAGGAACAATAAGGTGTTCCTTTGAAGCCTTTCTGTTATAATCTTTATGAAAATCCTTTCATGTTCACCTTTCAGCAAAACCTTTATACAGTATATAAAAAATGTGATAAACGAAAGTTTATTTAACTGTACCTGAAAGAGTTTTGTTTTGAATAGTTTTGTGAAATTGATACCTAATTTTTCTGAGCATGTAAAATTCACCAAAATAAGGTTTTCTGGGTGCTTAAAGATTTTTTTGGATTGAATGTAAGAAATATTGTAGCTACTGCTATGTGTAAGCCTACTTGCTCACTTATGCTGACACTCGCCATCCTCTCAGCACTATGGCAGGGCACTGGATGATAGCGCCACATGCACCACCATCCTTTTTCCACTTGCCTTGCCTTTCATAGTGTTGTGCAACCCTAACAAAGGACAACTGGTTTACACAATTGGGAGGTGATACAGGGCCACAGGCAATGCAGTGGGTGGAATAAGGATTGACAAGGGATACCCCTAGCTAACACTTTATCAATAATTGAAAGTTAAGGAAGGGATATGGATATATAGTGTGTATGTGTCAGAAATTAAACAACTTTCGTCCTGTGCTGGTGACGCTAGTTTTGCTGGTCCTGAAACAATAGTGTATTGCAAAACTCTCTGTCGAGCAAAACTCATGGCTTGCTGGAAATTCTGCTTTTTGCATATGCTTTGTCTTGGTAGAGTGATATATTACTCTACTTTTCCCCTTTTGTATTATCAATATGTAGCCTTTGTCAGAATGCCTCAAATCTCACAGACTTACCACTGTTTATAAGGTATTATAGTATATAACTTCTCCCCACCTTCCCTTCTACATTTATAACCTCAGGCAATTAGGTGTAGTAAAAGACAAGCAGGAGTTAATTTACAATTTAAATAATTATTATTGATAATATTCATAAATAATAACAATGTGCAAAGTACATTTGAATATTGGCAACCATACAACCTGATAAATGGTGATATGTAGTTTCAGGCGGCACACAGACTTGTTAGTTACTTAAAATGTCTCTAGTTAAGGCGTCATTTGTGGTCAGCTTTCTTCAGAATAGGCCGCATGCCTGTCTCAATATGGCTGCCGAGCTGTGCTCTTCATTGTGTTGTCCTTTTCAGTTCATGGTGTGAGATGCTCTTTCATCAGTTTGGTAAAAGAGAGAGAGGGTGCGGTAAGCAAGCAAATTTATAGGTTTTCTGGCCAACCCCTAGAGCCAATAGGGCATCATGGTACTTAAAGGCTTTTGAAACAAGCCAGTTCCAAGCAGCCATACTTCAGAACAATGGGGGAATAGAACACCTTCACACCTGCTCTCCAAACTATATGTTAAGGTAAAGCTTGGCAGTTAGGCTGCCTGGCTCTCCTGTGGGGGTTGAGAGAGAAACTTTAGCAGAGAAACACTTACCAAACGTGTTTGAGGCACTTCCCCCAAACCCTGTCATAAAATTACCATAAAAGGGAGGAAGGTGTTCTTAAACCATCAAACCATTGCTGTTATTATCAATAATGTAACACTAATATTACATTGTTTTGTCTAAGTTACAAATAAAGACATACAGAATATTTATCAACTTGTATGCAAAATTTCACATCACAACAGCATATCACTGACTCCTCACTGCTTAGAGATAATGAATGTGCAGACGTTAACTACAAAGACAAAATGAAGCAAATTATGTATGTTGATATACAGTATAGAAGGTTGGAAGCATACACTAATACGGTGCATTGCTGCACCCAACACATGACGAACCACTTCAGGATCGCAAATTAGGACCCGAGTAGAGCCGTGCAATGGGTGACACCTCAGCACCACACTAGTTTCAGTGGAATGGAACAGTGGGAGGTTTTTTACAGTGGCGGGAGTGCCAATCCTGCTGGAGGACCTGCTTGCAGGGCTGGATGCAGGTGAACATTATACCCAGGATGAGCAATTGCAGGTTAAGGGCCTTTACAGGATTTGAACTGGTGCAGATCCCTAGCCTCAGAACCACCACTCCACCCAGATACAGTATAAATGTATTATAAATATACATGGGTAGCAAGCTAATTAAAATGCAGGCTCAGTTTTCAGATGCACTCTGGATCTCCTGGAGATCCTAGCAAAGGACAGAATGAACAATTATGAAAAATACTGCACAACCTCATATTGACACACTACCGCTGAGGACTTTCAGCCAACAAATTATTCAGTAGAAGTGTGTCAAGAAACACTACAGGGGCTCCTTTATACCAACAGCAATATGCCTGCATAATGTCTCACTGGGACTGCAAAGTCAGAAGTTTTCTTTTCTTTCTTTCTTGCTTTATAGTCATTCTGGTGTGTGTTCAGACCACAGTGTGTGTGCATATCAATTTATTTCTTTATCTATTTTTGTATGTATTTATTTAAAGAACTTCTGTAAAAAAAAAAAATTCCCTTGGGGACAAATAAAGTTCTATCTATGTGAGAGCATGTGTGTGTGTGTGTGTGTGTGTGTGTGTGTGTGTAGGTGTGTGTGTATGTGTGTGTGTCTACCTGGAAGTCAGTCAGTCAATTTCTAACACACTTAGTCCTGAGCAAGATTGCAGGGGTGTGCCCGAGCCTATACCAGCTAGCAAAGGGAACAAGGCAGGAACATACCCTGGACAGGATGCCCCATATATAAAACACAGAATAACATTCTCAAACTGTATTAATTGGTCTTGGGTACCATAGCCAATCTTGGAAAGACTGATTGCAAGGCAAGAGACCTCAAAGCAAATTCATCTCTTTTTTTCAGGAACAAACCAGAAACATCTCAGGAAAGCCATGACCCAGAAAGGCACCACAAGTTTTCAGGAATCTTCTCATTGAGGTCACCTCAAAGGAAGTTGAAGCCCACCACATGTAGTCACACAATGACGGTCTTCTATAAAGAAGGCCAGTTCAATTCTGACTGTAACTAAGAATGGAACTCCAACTACACCATAGCAATATTAGCCGAGGACCAACAAGAAAACCCTACTCTAGGATGTAACTCTAAATAAAATCAAAACTGAAGGTTAGAACTTTATTTGATTGCTTTAAGCGGACAAGACAGGGTGCTTGGTCACCTACATGTAAGTCTTGATATTTCTTCTGTTTAGCAACTGTAAAAGACTCTATTATAATAGACTCTTTAAATGTGTTGATGCTAGGGGTCACTGTTGCCCCTTTTAACCCTTAAAGACAGATGCAGGACACAGGATAAAAACCAAGAAATTATTTAATTTCTTCCCTTTTTCTTTAAAGTGCCCACAAGCACCACAGTCACTAATAAACAGGCAAGTAATCACTAAATAGCACAATACAATTTTCTCTTTTCTCCACCAAACCTCCCAGCAAGCTCTGTTCTCCACCGCCAGACTCCTGCTCACTTGCTGGGTCTTCAGCAGTCCTTTATATAGTTCAGACGGAGAAATCAAGTTTTTTGTCAGCCCGAAAGTAGTTTTAGATTTCCGTCCTCATGACTCAACAGTACTTCCGGGCTATAAAGGAAACACAACTCCCCCGGTCCTTCCATAGCACCCCCTGGCGGCACCCAACACAGCTGAGATAATGAACTACAAGTCCCAGGATGCCCTGTTGGAATCCGGGGCACTGCTATACTCCAGGGGAGCTGCCATCTAGTGTCTTGGGGGAGGTAGTGTCCAAAAGTAGCTGCCTTCCCCCATCCTTTCATTCTCAGAGCATTCAGGCCAGGTTGACCTGCCGGCCATCCATCACAACTTACATGGATGACCTGAAGGCCCTGTTGAACAAGTTTGTGTTTTGGTTATGTCTACAGAAAGAGACAGAGTGAGAGAGAGTGACAATGAGGTAGGCTAGCATTCGGAGAACAGAAGCAGTGCTGCCAACAATTGCAAAAACCATACCAGAGGGCTTCACTCTAACATTCAGAAACCTACAACATTAGGTTCTTCAAATGTAAAACCCACCAACAGCAACAATAGCAAGCAATATAAAGCATCCAGAGGGCATCATTCAGGGCAACATACCTCAAGCACTGTTAATTGGAGCAAAATAATAGTTTGAAGCCCCTAAAGCTGAAATTGTTACTAAAAATAAAAGAGAGCAAATAGAATGAGCTGAAGAGACTGATGTGCTTGTCTCTGTGGAAACTAATGAAACTTCATTATAGGCTTCACATCCAGCAAGGGCTACAGTAATTAAGAAGAAGAAATCTCAGTGCAAATGAGCGACATCTTGTTTAACAAGAAAGAAAGCAAGAAGGAAAGAATGCTGAACAGACTTACTCGGAGGACAGTAAACGTCAAAACAAAAGCTTTTACTTTGTGGAGTGTATGGGAAATGCACGTCAGAGTTTAAGTTCAGGAATTTCCAGATACGGATGGGATTAGTGAAATTATAGAAAGATTTCAAACATATGCACAACTCATGTAAAGTGTTCACTATTGAAGGGTATGACAAACTGTACAATCAGTGTATACATCCACCAGTTTTCCAATTGCCACACACGCACACACAGAGGAACCTTTGCTTAACCCGGCCTGCACAGACGTTGTGTTATAACTCTCTACACAAGCCTGTGATCCATGGAATTGCACCAACATGTCATATACACTTCAGCTCAATTCATTTTGTATTTTAATATAAGCTGTAGCTGGTGCAGAATGCAGCTGCTAGAGTTTTGACCAGCAGCTGAAAAAGGGGTCACATCACTCTGGCGTTGGCCTCTCTTCATTGGCACCCTATTAGTTACAGAGTGGATTTGAAGAGTTTAGTGTTTATTTTTAAAGCTCTACATGGGTCAGCGCCACCTTACTTAGCTGATCTTCTTGTTCCATATTTGTCATCCAGGCAGCTGAGGTCTTCAAATCAGCTATTGCTTACTGTTCCACGTGCACAGTTGAAGCTGAGGGGAAATTGTGCCTTTGCGGTGGCTGGTCCTAACTTGAGGAATAGTATGCCCCTCGTAATCAGATTGGCGCCCACACTTCATAGTTTTAAATTTCTGCTAACAAAGCACTTTTATTCACCTTATGAACATGTGTGTTTAAATCTTTCTATTTATATTGTTTATACTGTGTTCATTTCATGTATGTATTTTATTTGACACAGTTTTACATAATCTATTTATGTTTGTATGTTGGTATATGTGTGTTCATGTATGTATAATGCTGTTTCTTTTTAATAATTCCTTATTTGGCTTTTATTTCTTACTGTTAGTCTTTATTCTATGTAAAGAACTTTTAGTTATTTTAAATGTGGTATATAAATCAATAAAACCTAAATCCTATCACTCCCTACTAATAATCTCAGAGACTGGTGAAAATGTATAGCTAAAGTGTATGTAGATCATTTTTGTAATACAATAAAATGAAAGATAGCAAGGCAGTCTCTCTTACTTGCTGCATGATCCTGAATGAATCTCTTAACCTGCCAGTGCTCAGGTTGTATGTATTGTATAAAATGGGGCGGAGTGGTGGCACTGAGGCTAAGGATCTGCGTTGGTATCCAGAAGGTTGCCGGTTCAAATCCCTGTCACTGCCAAAAGAGATCCTACTCTGCTGGGCCCTTGAGCAAGGCCCTTAACCTGAAATTGCTCCAGGGGCGCTGTACAACGGCTGACCCTGCGCTCTGACCCCAAGGGGTATGCGAAAACTAACAAATTCCTAATACAAGAAATTGTATAAGGCGAAATAAAGAACAAATATATATATATATATATATATATATATATATATATATATATATATATATATATAAGGTGTCTATATATGATCAGGCAAGTATGCTTCGGTAACAATCTCAGGGAATTGTCAAGGAGAGTGATGCCACTCCAGGGACATAGAGGGCGCTGTTGCTGACTTCTTTTTCCTCACAGTCCAGATGCACCCAGATCAGAGGACACTTGGAACAGCTTCCAAACCCCTCCAATAGCCCTGCCACTTCCAGGCACATGGACATATAATCCAGCTGCACCGAGACAGTGGTCGTCACTAGGTTGGCCAGCTATTGTTAAGAAAACCTTGCTGAAGGAACACTAGCTTTCAGGATTATAAAAGCAATCGCCAGCTTTTTTTATGTTTATTAGTGATTTTGTTTTCATTCATAAAAGTTATAAATACCAAGGAGGTAACACAATACTTGAAACCATGTCTGTCTCTCTTTACCATTTTTTTTCCAATATAAAACAGGGTAAATCAAAAAGTAAATGAAATTCCCATCTTGTGTTTTTTACTAATGTTTGCATATTTATTTAATTTTGTTCACTACTGAAACATGCTATACTTAAACAAATGTAGTAATGACATAAAGTAACATTCCCAGACTCACATAATCCTAATGAAAGCCTTGGGTTCAAAGTTTATGATTGTAACAACACGGCAGGAATTGGGCCTGGACTGGTCACTAGTCCATTTCAGGGTGTACTCATATACACCCATCAACCCACACTCACACTGATTTAGTTTACAATTGATAGATAACCTAATATGAATGTCTTTGGGATATGGAAGGAAACTGTGGTATTTGAGCAAAAACATGTCCCTCTAGCCAGGATTGTTATCCTTTAAATTGTTTCAAATTATACAAAATACTGGGTTGAGGGTAGTCGAGGTGTGTAGAACATCTTTAAAAGGACTCTAAAGTGCATTCAAAGAGCGAAACTGATTAGCATGCAATCCAGTTGGCACTGACCCCTCAGACAAAAAAGGTAAGGTTGGACTGGATAGTGTCAAAAACAAATGTGGAAGGGGAAACACAAAAGAAGCATATATTTCGTCTTTCACAGCAAGCAAGTCAAACTATCGTGCATACATCTTTACAAACTGAGCTGAGAACTTGCTAAGCGTTGAATAAGCAGCATACAACTTTGTGCCTTTGGGTGCCATGTCATTTCACTCAGAAGTCACATGACATATGCCTTCTCTTTTTTGTAGACAAGTGATCTGAGCCGCACGCTGTCACACCAGACGTAGCCTTGCTAAAATCCAGAACAAATTATTAATTTGTTTGTCATGTTTTCTTTTGTTTACACGCATTATCAATTTTATTTTGTATAATACTGCTCTAAGATTTTTTCAGTAAGGAAGGCAGCAGTTTTGAGGTAAGCTTGTTATAATTCAAATTATCATAGCAATATGATGCATTTTGATTAGATTAGATTGACTGTATTAATCCCAAGGGGAATGCAGATTCAAAAATCAGCAAAAATATAAGAAACAAGGAACCAGACTCACAGGACATATAATACAGTCAATCAATCAATCAATAATATAAATAAATAAATAAATGTATATTATGCAGGTATTTAAAAATTAATTTAAAGACTACATAGGGAGGAAGCATTGAATTGCCTGATAGCAGTCGGTGGAAAAGACCCCCAGAGATGCTTCTTAGCACACCGCTGTGGAATGAGCCTGTGGCTAAAAGGGCTCCAAGAGAGTGCTTTATGGAGGGGATATGTCATGATGGCATCCTAATTTGCCACCATTCTCAGTTTCACTGTACATATGACAATAATGACCCTATGTACCTACAGTGCCCTCCATAATGTTTGGGACAAAGACACATTTTTCCTTGATGTACCCCTCTGCCTCTGTTTAAAATTACAAATCAAACAATTCAGACGTGATTAAATTGCACATTGCACTTTCATTGAAGGGGATTTGCATACATTTCGTTCATACCACGTAGATATGACAACACTTTTTATACAGGGTCCCCCATTTTAGGACACCATAATGTTTGGGACAATTATGATTCATCAGGTGTGTTTCACTGCTTCATAAGATACTTCTACGCTTTGGAGTCTGTAGTTGCCAACTTGAGGATAAGAGCTGTGCCAATTAAAGTCAAAGAAGCCATTATGATACAAGAATACAACCATTACAGACATTGGTAATACCTTGGGATTACCTAAATCAACTGTCTGGAATATCCTTAAGAAAAAGTGACTGGTAGGCCAATAAGACCCCCACTGCTGATGACAGAAGAATTCTCACTACGGTAAAGAAAAAGCCCCAAACACCTGTGTGACAGATCTTACACAGTCTTCAGGGGGCCGATGTGGACGTGTCAGAGACGACTATCAGCAGAAGACTTCACAAACAGAAACACAGAGGCCACACTGCAAGATACAGTATAAACCACTAGTCAGCCATAAAAACAGGATGGCCAGGTAACAGTTTGTGAAAAAAAGGACTTCTGGGAAAAGGTCTTGTGGACCAATGAGGCAAAGATGAACCTGGATCAGATGGCAAGAGAAAAGTGTAGAGATAAAAAGGGACTGCGTGAGATCCAAAGCAGACCACCACTTCTGTTAAAGATGGTGCTGGGGATGTTATGGACTGGGCATGTAGGGCTGCCACAGATCCTGGCACACTTCTCTTCATTGATGATGCAGCAGCTGACTGCAGTCACACAATGAATTCTGAGGTGTATAAAATCATCTGATCTTCTCAAGTTCCAGTAAATGCCTTCAAGCTCAAAGTGGTATTTCAAAATAAACTTAACTAGTGTCCTGGGAGGAAGCATTGAAATGTCTGATAACACTGAGCACAAACAACCTCCAGAGGTTCTTCTTAGCACACAGTGCTAAGCACCTCCAGGAGTGGATTTTTCATGACAGCATCCAATTTTGCCACCATCCTTTTTTCTACTGTTTTGACGATAGAAGTACAGTACTATTTTCACAAGAGCTTCCAGTATGTCCAGGATTCGTCCTGTGATGGAGCAGGATTTCCTGATAGGTTTGTTCAGGCATTGGGCTTCTTCTGTGCTCAAGTTGCTTCCCCAGGAGACTGAAGTGTAGAACACCACGATGGCTACTATGGACTGGTAGAGCATTTCCAGCAGCTTGCTGCACATATCAAAAGACCTGAGTACGCTCATGAAGTCCAGTCTGCTCTGGCCCTTCTTGTACAGTGCCACTGTATTATCAGACCAGTCCAGTTTGTTGTTTATATGGTTAATATGTCTGAATTGTTTGATTTATAACTTTAAATTGTGGAGCAGAGGAGTAAATCAAACAAAAATGTGTCTTTGTCTTAATGACATATAATTACTACAATTTTGGTGACATGACCACCATTTTATGTATTTCTTTTTTACGTGTCTGAGCAGATGGAAAGCATGTGATGTACATGGCATGTTACTCCTGACATCACATTAGCCTTAATATACAAGATGGCAGCTTACGTTATGAAAGTGTCTGAACTTTAATTAAAGACATTAAACACCTCACAAGAAACTTTCTTCACAAATGAAATAAAAATTATGGATTGACTATTTTTTAACGGTTAACTTAAACTGCTGTTTTTCCCTACAAGATTTTATTTTCCTCAAGTGTAATGAACCTTCCCATTGACCTTGATTATCCTTTTGCTTTGCTTTTAAAGATAAAGGAAAATCAACCCATCCTTCCATTCATCCATCCATCCATCTATTTTTAAAGCCACTCAACATCAAAAGCAGTCCAGCAGGACATGCAATTCACATCCTATTTGAATATTCCAGCTAACACATAGAATCTCATCCTAATCTTCTATGATTTTCATTTCAACAGTTTTCACTATTTAATCTGACATTTTAACTTTTTCTTCTACTTTTTAATTGCTTCTGCACATTGCCTAGTAAGTAAAAGTGTTATATCAACATAAAGCCCAAAGTTCTTTACAGAATCTTCTTTGTACAGGTCAGGTAGCTCCAATTTATATTTTTAAATAAAGTTCCTTTCTTTTGCCTGTTGCTTGTTTACCCAATCCTGAACTTTCACCAGGCCTTTCTGAATTGTGTCTTTCTAATTAAGTGTTTTTGTGTCTTCTGCTAAGCAAGTAAAAGTTTGCACCCTTCATCTTGTGGCCTAATCAGAAGAGATGAGTTAAGTGGGGCGGTGAACACTAAGCACTTTGGAAAAGAGTTCAATAAGAAAGGGGCTGTATAAATTAAAATCTGACTAATGAAGTAATTGGCATGCGTACCATTCAGTCAGACACATTTCTGGATTGTCTAAGCCGTTCTGATTCAAAACATCTCACATTGGGTTTAGAAGTTCAGTTCTTTGGGGCTCACAGTGGGGCTGCATGGTTGTTATGATCTGGCCTATATGGACTGTTTCCAGCTAAATAGAAACATACACTTCGGCACAGCTCCAGGAAGCACATAAATAAGCATCTTGTTCAATCACAAGCATTCCATTATAAAGCAGTGGATTTGCAAATACTCAAGAGCTACTATTATCTTCAGCTAATCCCTTCTGTAAAGATTGTGTAATTGTCGCTACCAGGGGACCATTTGACTAATCCTATAATTAACACACCAAAAAATCCATCTCTTTTCTATTCTCCTTCATTTTTCAGTACGGTGTTGAAAAGACCTGAAGGATATCCCAAGAGCAATGGGGGTAATACTGGACTTGTCATGTAGGGTTACGAGTTACATAAAAATAAATAAAAATCCAAAACTTCTCCATCTATTATCATCTTGTGCTTCATTTAATGCTGCATCAGGCCTCTCATTATTACTCACATCTGTCGGGGTCTCACGGAGGAATGTTTTGGTGTGATGTCAGCACACTGTCACTGTTCATAAAAGATGGTATTGTGCAACCACGGATGTATGATTTTTGGCTAAAGAAAGAAAATGAACTGTGCTAGAAGAAAATACAAAATGAATACATTTATATAACTCATTGTTTGCATAGCGTTCTTAACTGAGTGCAGGCAAAGAGCACTGTGAACAATTCACAGCGAAATTACAAGTATAGATTAAGTTAATTACCAAATACAGAACTGGTACACATAAAAACACAGATCTGATAAAACACATGCAGAACAAGGTCAAAACGCATTCAACATAAATCATTGATATTTAGTTTTAGCAAGCAGAAAAGATCTGTGACAATGACTTATAACAACATTTGAGGTTTTGGTGAAATGAAGTTAAGAAAAAGAAGGTGTTTACTTTGCGATAAACCTTTTGACTGGGGTTTCTGATTAACATTTTGATATTGGCAAAAGATCCAACAGACTTCTCCATATATAACATGGATCACTTGTGTCCTGCAGATCTGGGATATAAGCATCAGTAATACAAATGCATATGTTACCATGTTATAAGTATTATATACAACTAGCTGTGTAAGCCCGTGCTGTAAAAAGCCTGGGCTCCTAGAAACCATGGGTTCTGGCACTTCAATCAATCAATCGCATCAGCTATGCATTAGCGGTTAAGCAAGGTTCTCTCTCCTCTGCTGTTTCGTTTTGCCAGCGTGCTCGCCTCTGTTGTCTATCAGCGGCTAAGTGAGTTTCTCTCTCCTCAGAGGTTTTGTTTTGCAGATGAGCTCGCCTCGCTTGTGTATTAGCAGCTAAGTGAGTTTCGCTTTTGTCGGCGGTTTCACTTTGCCGACAGATTTGCTTTCTTTGAGCGTTATGCAGTAGCCTTGCACTTCCGGGCCAGAAAGAAGAACACACACACTTCCACGCGTAGACGTTTATATATAAGATATAGTCATGATAAGCATTATAAGACGGTAAGTTGTTTTTCTTTTCGTTTATTTATTTTTTCGAACTTTTAAATCTTTGTGGTAGTAGAAAGTCTAAATCACACAATACAGGAAAATTAATATAAAGTGACTTTTTTATTTTGCTGCATAGAGCAGACTTACAAAGAGGGACTTTTTGGTAAAATGGTCATTTTCTGGATTTTCTGTGCTTAGGCTACATCCATAATACTACTACTACTATTACTACTACTAATAATAATTTATATGTATATACAGTCATATGAAAAAGTTTGGGAACCCTCTCTCAGCCTGCATAATAATTTACTTTCAACATAAAAGATAACGGTGGTATGTCTTTCATTTCCTAGGAACATCTGAGTACTGCGGTGTTTTCCGAACAAAGATTTTTAGTGAAGCAGTATTTAGTTGTATGAAATTAAATCAAACGTGAAAAACTGGTTGTTCAAAAATGTGGGTCCCCTTGTAATTTTTCTGATTTGAATGCATGTAACTGCTCAATTCTGATTACTTTCAACACCAAACTGGTCGGATTAGCTTGTTAAGCCTTGAACTTCATAGACAGGTGTGTCCAATCACGAGAAAAGATATTTAAGGTGGGATCCTCAAAGCAACTCTCAAAAGATCTGAAAACAAAGATTGTTCAGTCTCATGATTTAGGGGAAGGCTACAAAAAGCTATCTCAGAGGTTTAAACTGTCAGTTTCAACTGTAAGCAATGGAATCAGGAAATGGAAGGCCACAGGCACAGTTGCTGTTAAACCCAGCAGGTCTGGCAGGCCAAGAAATATACAGGAGCGGCATATGCACAGAATTGTGAGAATGGTTACAGACAACCCACAGATCACCTCCAAAGACCTGCAAGAACATCTAACTGCAGATGGTGTATCTGTATATCGTTCTACAATTCAGCGCAATTTGCACAAAGAACATCTGTATGGCAGGGTGATGAGAAAGAAGCCCTTTCTGCACTCACGCCACAAACAGAGTTGCTTGTATGCAAATGACTCATATAGACAAGCCAGATTCATTTTGGAACAAAGTGCTTTGGACTATTGAGACAAAAATTGAGTTATTTGGTCATAACAAAAAGCGCTTTGCATGGCGGAAGAAGAACACTGCATTCCAAGAAAAACAACTGCTACCTACTGTCATATTTGGTGGAGGTTCCATCATGCTATGGCTAGTTGAGGGACTGGGGCCCTTGTTAAAGTCGAGGGTCGGATGAAGTCAACCCAGTATCAACAAATTATTCAGGATAATGTTCAAGCATCAGTCACAAAGTTGAAGTTATTCAGAGGTTGGATATTCCAACAAGACAATGATCCAAAACAGTTTGAAATCTACAAAGGCATTCATGGAGAGGGAGAAGTACAATGTTCTGGAATGGCCATCACAGTCCCCTGACTTCAATATCATCGAAAATCTATGGGATGATTTGAAGCAGGCTGTCCATGCTAGGCAGCCATCAAATTTAACTGAACTGAAGAGATTTTATATACAAGAATGGTCAAAAATACCTCCATCCAGAATCCAGACACTCATCAAAGGCTATAGGAGGCGTCTAGAGGCTGTTATATTTGCAAAAGGAGGCTCAACTAAGTATTGATGTCATATGTCTGTTGGGGTGCCCAAATTTATGCACCTGTCTAATTTTGTTATGTTGCATATTGCAAATTTTCTATTAATCCAATAAACTTAATGTCACTGCTGAAATACTACTGTTTCCATAAGGCATGTCATATATTAAAAGGAAGTTGCTACTTTGAAAGCTCAGCCAATGATAAACAAAAATCCAAAGAATTAAGAGGGGTTCCCAAACTTTTTCATATGACTGTATATATATATATATATATATATATTTATATATATATATATATATATATATATATATATATATATATATATATATATATTTATCCATCCATCCATTTTCCAACCCGCTGAATCCGAACACAGGGTCACGGGGGTCTGCTGGAGCCAATCCCAGCCAACACAGGGCACAAGGCAGGGAACCAATCCCGGGCAGGGTGCCAACCCACCGCAGTGTATATATATATATATATATATATATATATATATATTGTCACACACGTGCGCATTGGAGGCAGCTAAAGGGCCCGAATAGTGACAATTCCATGTCTGACCAAAGGGTGGCAAGGTGCAGTAACTTTTTCCCTCAGTCGTCTACATCCCATTCACGGGAAATTCCACAGGGTTCCGGCACCCCGATGACGCTACTTCCGGTTCCGGCACCCATGACGACACCACTTGCAGCTGTGGGACCCATGATGATATCACTTCCACTCCAGACCTTTAAAGTTGCCATCTTTGCCACATGTCATCAGTTCTGTTTTGGACATTGAACCACACACAACTCCTCCAAAAATCAACCCTTTGGCAGTCAGGGTATAATACACAGGTGGCTGCCCCAAACCTTTTTATGTTTGTGACAATACGTGTGTGTATATATATATATATATATATATATATATATATATATATATATATATATATATATATATATATATACATATATATATATATATATATATATATATATATATATATACATATATATGGAGCATACCACCATACCACCACACACTAAACCACCTCGATTGGGACCTAGGTGCAGTGGGTGACACCTCAGCACCACACTGGGACAGTGTGAGGGTTTTTTTTTACGGTGGCTGGAGTGACAAACCTGCTTTTCCATGCTAACATATTTATGTTTAAAAGCTATGACATTAGTCTTCAAATTCGTCTTTCATCCACACTAGCCTGAGTTTTTAATCCCTGAAAATGAAGACTTTTGAAAATGCTCTCTAGAACTGTATTATTATTACTGTTGCCAACATAAGAATCAATGAAATAGTTGGATAATGATGTGAATGATGTACTGATAGGATTCTCTTCTTTTGTGCAATTTCTTATATGACTATGGAGAAAGAGTAATCTTCCATTTCAGCTAGATAACTAAGTCAAGCTCACCTCTCTCCTCTTTGGTGATAATCATAATCAAACCTGAGCCGTCATTCCTCGTTGAGAATGTTAGAGAGTATTGCGATCTTTTTTTAATGTGAGGTCCCCTATCCGCTTTGCTGTTTGCTAAACACTTAATCAATAAATACAGCCCATTTCAATAAGCCCTTTTATCACTCATATTGTGCATTTATTACGCCTCTTGTACAGCTGCAAACAAAACCAAACATTTGATCTATTTTCAGCAAACTGAGACAGACTAAATGGGAAGCTTTCATTAACTAGTGCAGCTCTGAGAGCCTTTGTTCGATAAATACCAGTGTATCACTGAATAAATAATTGTGTCATTATTACACACAGACAAAACAGTTTAATTAGCCCCTCGCTGCCACACGTCGAGCTCTGTGCCAAATATTATCTGTTAGGCGACAAAGTAAAAAGTGCTCAGTGGCACATCTGTCGCTTGATGATACCCTCAGATGCAAGATCCTGTCAGTCTAACTACCAGTGCTTCGTGTCTAAATTTCAGTGTGGAGGTGTTGCCTGTCATGGCCCATGTCAAGTCATCATTAGGACTAGATATGGTATTACAGAAGTAAGAATTATAGCCTGTCCTAGCAGCATGAAGCTCAAGGCAGAAACCAGCATTGGGTGGTATGCATGTCTATTACAAGGTACACTCACCCATACCCCCATACTCACTTCCATAGGACAAGGAGTCTACAATAAACTTGCATGACTTTGAAATGCATGAGGTTGTCAGAGTACATGGTTGGAACCCAGATAAGCATGGGGAGTGTGTACAGCTTCCATAAAGAAGGCAACTCAGCCTTGAAGAAAACTCTGGTCCAAGTATTATTGAGGCAACAACAATGATACTCTTTACACACAATTAAATACATGCTTATTCATGTATAGAGGTATACTTATGAGACCGAGTGAGTATTTATGTATGTATCTATAGTGGTTATATGTATATACTGTATGTGTGAACATATACTTTTACATACGCATAAAAATACACATATACCTGCTTAAACATATGTACTTTACATATACCTGTACATTACATATGCACATTTTCTTTCTATATTTGCATATGTTTGTATGGGCATGTGAATATAAAAGTTTAATATACTTCATAAATTTGAATATTTTAAAAAATGCATAACTTTTTAAAAGCATTTACTTTTGGAATAACTGTACATAAATAAAACTTTCAGTTTTCCTAGTTTCCAAGGGCCTAAATTGTAGATGATTATTTGGAAAATGATTATTTGTAGATGATAATTTGGAATATTTATTTCACATGCTTTTTATGTTTAGATTCATCAAGTGTGCTAATTATTCTGGTGTATACACACACGTACACAGCTATGTTTCACCATACTCTGTACACATGATAATATTAACCCTATAAACCTGTATTGAAATATATGATATGCTATATCCACAGAATTTAATGAAAGGTGCTGCATACAGTAAAATGTTGTTTCCTTTAAATGTAATGCCGAATAAAGAGTAAAGAGAGCCTTGTTTTGTATAAAGAGTATATAAACTACACACCACGCAATAAGGAGACCTGTCTACATTTGTGGGCTTCCTCTGAGTGCTCCGTTTTCCTCCCATAGTCCAAAGACGTGCAGGTTAGGTGGATTGGCAATGCCGAATTAGCCACTGATGTGACTGTGTCCTCACCCTGTGACAGACTGAAACCCTGTCCAGGTTTGGCTTCTGCCTTGTACCCAGTGATTGCTGGGATAGGCTCTGGCTGCCCTATGCCCCTGCCCTGGATTAGCAGATTAGCACAATTGATGGGTGGATAGAAAATCCATACGTTTTGGGAACAGATTTCTAGGTAGAAAAACAAATACTAAGGTTAAAATGGACAACAATACTTGGAAACAGACTGGCATGGGTTATTTAAAAAGAAAAAAGGTGGACTCTCCTGCAATTGTGGGTAAAAGGAGTGACGGAGCACTGTTAAACAAAGATAGACTCATTTAAAGTTAACAGTTAACTTAATATGCTTGTCTTTGAAATGTGAGAGAAGAAAACATAGTACCCAATGGAAAGAAAAAACACCCAGACACAAGGAGAATGCACAATCACCACACAAACAAGAACTAACCCTATGTTTTAGAGCTGTGAGACAGCAGTATAAGACCCTGCACCACCAAACTAGATTCCTATTAGCATTAAGATAAGCATCCTACATTAGAACACTCTAGACAAGAACAGACCATTGAGCCCAGCACAGCTCACCAGTCCTATCGACTTAATTATTCTAAAATAACATCAATTTAAGTTTTAAAATTCTGTAAAGTCCTACTACCTACCACACTAAATTGGCAGCTTATTCCATGCGTGGTTCTTTGTAGGAAGATAAACGTCCTAATATTTGGGTGAAATTTACCCTTATCAAGTTTCCAACTGTTACCCCTGTGTTCCTGATGAACTCATTTTAAACTAACAGTCTCAATCAACTGTGGTAATTCCCTTCATAATTTTAAACATTTCAATCATGTCTCCTCTTAGTCTTCTTTTGATTAAACTGTAAAGGCTCAGGTTTTTTAATCTTTCTTCATTAATCATCCCATGTAGCCCTGAAATCAGCCTAGTCGCTCTTTTCTTGACTTTTTCTAGTGGTGCTATGCCCTTTTTGTAACTTGGAGATCAAAACTGCACACAGTACTCCAGATGAGCCTGAGCATCAATCACCTTCTTGGTTTTGTACTCCCCACCTTGTGCTGTATAACCTAACATTCCATTTGCTTTCCTAATGGCTTCTGTTACATAAAGCACCAGTCTATAGTCAGTTCTCTACCATTTTAAGGTGCCTTACAAGTCAACATGCAGTTTTATAGCCAGAGCTTAGGATGATTATATGCCTCATACAGCCTTGTCACCCTCTCCAAGACCTTTATCAATTTGAAATTAAGTTTAATTGTATAAATTTGCTTTCTACAACTGTAGCACATGCAGATTTAGTGATATATAGAGTGCCTTTCTATCAGAATCAGAATCAGAATTCACTTTATTGGCTGGGTACACTAATGTGTACTAAGAATTTGTCTTGATAGTGACAACAAATACAAGGTGGTTATGCATATTGGAGCTAACAATTGCAGGGCAGATAGGTTAGTGACCTACTAAGGGTCACATAGGCAAAATGATTTTACTTTATATATGTATCGTTCTGGGCGGCACGGTGGCGCAGTGGGTAGCGCTGCTGCCTCGCAGTTGGGAGACCTGGGGACCTGGGTTCGCTTTCCAGGTCCTCCCTGCGTGGAGTTTGCATGTTCTCCCCGTGTCTGCGTGGGTTTCCTCCGGGCGCTCCGGTTTCCTCCCACAGTCCAAAGACATGCAGGATAGGTGGATTGGCGATTCTAAATTGGCCCTAGTGTGTGCTTGGTGTGTGGGTGTGTTTGTGTGTGTCCTGCGGTGGGTTGGCACCCTGTCCAGGATTGGTTCCTGCCTTGTGCCCTGTGTTGGCTGGGATTGGCTCCAGCAGACCCCCGTGACCCTGTGTTCGGATTCAGCAGGTTGGAAAATGGATGGATGGATGTATCTTTCTAAAGTGATGAAAACTGCACGGTGCTTCTGTGTATGGAGTCAAAGTACAATTAACTTCATGTATTTTTTATACTTGGTGCACAAGCAGGGTTAGGGATTCCAAACCGTTTTATTTCTATAGTAATGAGTATTCCAAAGTGCTTTATAGTTATGGAAGTAAATTTCTTGCATTTTCTGCAAATGGAGCCTTTTGTAGGTTTAGTGACTTGTGCAGGGTTACCCACTAAGTGACATATTCAGATTGAACCTCAATCAAAATCCAGTGTCTTAGCCAGAACTCATGTGAATAAAATACTATCAAACATGCGGACATAGTCAGCACCTTTCAGAGACTGATTTAATAAGACATTGGCAGAGACGGGGTCTATATCTCCAGTTTCCTCTCTTGTTCTCAGCCATGAGGATTTCCAGTCATTCCAAACCCCCAACTCCTTCTGCTCTCATAAAGATAAAAGATGAAAGTCTCTTCATTTGGAGGACTGATTGAGGTCATTTATGTTCGGTAGAATGCCTAGAGAGGGCTGGGTGGTCTCATGGCCTCAGAACCCCTGCACATTTTATTTTTTTCTCCAGCCGTCTGGAGTTTTTTTTGTTTTTTCTGTCCTCCCTGGCCATCGGACCTTACTTTTATTCTATGTTAGTTAGTGTTCCCTAATTTTAATTCTTATTTATTTTGTCTTTTTTCTCTTTCTTCATCATGTAAAGCACTTTGAGCTACGTTGTTTGTATGAAAATGTGCTATATAAATAAATGTTGTTGTTGTTTATTTGACTATGGACTCCATAAGAAGCACATCAGTGTTTATCTCAACGTTGTACCTTTCCAGGACAAAACAATTTTCCTTTATTTTCCTTTTGTTTTTGAGCAGTTTAATGTTTCCACCATTAAATGGGGATTGAGAACCCAGCTAATCTCATGGCTGTTTCTGTTCATTGTCGGTCACACCCTGAATATTCTGGAAATAAAATTAAATGGACCATCTTATCATCACCTGTTAGAAGAGGCTGACCTCACCAGTCCTGTGGAACGGCTAGTCTGAAGACTACTTTTTAATTCCCGCTGACTTGTAGAAGTCAGCTTTAAGGGGAAGCACCATGATGGACTATGGCTGGGCTGAATGCCTCCTGTTAGAGGACTCTCGCCTTTTACCGTTATCAGCTTCAAACACCTTTATTTATTTAACTGTGCTAACAGCAGTTGTTGCCTTTTATATCATTATCACTTGGTAATTCTTGTTCTTATCTATATATGCTCTGTTCAGTAATTGCTAATTTATTTATTCATTCCCTTTTCTTAATTGACTCATTTGCATACAGCAGCTCACTTGACAGCGTCATCATCACATATATGCTATTTTTTGGACAAATTGGGTCACCAGCTTAGCTTTTTTAGCTAATTGCTTGTTAACAAATTAAGCTTGGATTGATTTCCACACATGCTGCTGCCATTCCAAGAATGACGACTGAGTCGCAAGGCCCAGCTTTGGTTGATGGCATTTTAAACAGAATATTCCGAACTTTAAACGGCTGACATAGCTGTGTGAAAACATTTAGATGAAATAACTGTCTGATTGACAAGAAGCCCACCATATAGAGCAGCTCACATAGGAGCAAGAAATTATGTCATGACATCTCTAAGCATTTAAGGGAAATGTTTATGAAAGCTGTATAAGGAGTAGTTTGATCTATTGGAGTAAGACATGGCCGATGAAAATGCAACCTGAAGCAAGGTTGGAAGGAACAAGGATGAGAAAGATCAGATAGATTTATGAAGTGTCACTGAGTGAGAGGAAGATGATTTATGAGTGTGGAGGTGATAGGTGTTTTGCTGAGGAGAAAGGCAAAGGAATATTGA
This sequence comes from Erpetoichthys calabaricus, assembly GCF_900747795.2. Taxonomy (NCBI): domain Eukaryota; kingdom Metazoa; phylum Chordata; class Cladistia; order Polypteriformes; family Polypteridae; genus Erpetoichthys; species Erpetoichthys calabaricus. The sequence continues at coordinate 324,483,176 of NC_041394.2, forward strand.
TTGAAGAACTACACCAAGATGTAGGTGGAAGGGAGTAAGCACAGAGGCATGTCAAAGAAGATGTAGTAGGAAGAGGTGCTGGATAATATGCAAACAATTGGTCTCACCCGAAAATGTCCAGGACCATGGAGAGTGGACAAGAATGACTGGGGGCCACTGGCTAAACTAAGTGAACGTGAAAAGTAGCCACTAAAGCAGTGATGATGACCCAGAGGAGAGAAACAGTTTAAACATGGGGGTCTTTAGTATTGTGCAGAACTGCCTGGTTGGTGGCAGAAGTACATCTGTGTAATAGCACAGCCTCTGAATGATATGTGCTGAATATTCTACCAAGCACAACAGAAGAGAAACGGTCCTCACTTATACTCTGGAGAAGGCAGAAAAGCGTTCTGAGTGCACCAGTCTATCCTGGTCGAACACACATCCACTCACCCTTTACTGATTGAAACTTTTAAGATAAGCTATCCCAATAACCTAAAAAAGGCAGCTACAGACCATGTAGGAAACGCACCTAAACAAGGAGAGAACTTGTAAATTCTGTTCACTAGGCAGTGCAAATAATAATTGGACTGTAATTACAGTAGATGAGTAAAACACTAGTCGGTGCCCTCCAGAAGCATTGGTCAGTCACCTAGTAAGCTCAGACCCTTAGCTTGTTTAATTTGCTGTAATGTTAGTCTTCTACTGGACTTAAACTCACAATACTCCCATTATTGACGTTGAACATTCCATTACAGGGCTTGAATTCAAAACATTTTTACTACCAGTGATGGTCCTTCGTCTCTTGGACTTGATCTCAGAACATCTTCAATGCTAGTTGATCCTGTCTTCAACTTAGACTTTAAGCATTTCAAATCCCATTACTAGTTAGTTCTCTCCTGGACTTAATCTCACAACATATCGATGCCCAGTGATAGCTGGTTTCACCCTGTCTACAGTCTGAAAACAATTTCATTTGCAAAGCTCCCCTATGGAATTAATTTCAAAGCACTTTTTTAACCAGGGTTAGCTGATCCGTGTCAGGATTACAGAAATACAGGATTGTCAGGATTGCAAAAATAATTACAAAAATAAAAACATTTTATTTCTATTTTATTTTTATTTTAATGGCATTGACCATTTTGTACATTTGTTTCTGGTGGAATGTCATGACAGTCCTGTTCTGCCTCAATATGAAATCATCTTGATTTCCAGTATTGGTCAGTCCTCTTCTAGCTTGGTTCTCAAAATATCTCAGTTTCTAGAATTGGGCAATTCCTCCTGAATGTCACGTTTTCATTCCCAGTGCTGGACAATTTAGATTCCCAATTTTGTGATTCAGCAGAGGCAGAGTGGTGGCTCTGAGGCTCTGGACCTAAGCTGGTATCTGGAGGGTTGCCGATACAAATCCTGCTACTGCCAGAAGCAGTCCTACTCCGTCGGGCCCTTGAGCAAGTCCCTTAACCTGAATATTGCTCCGGGGTGCTGTACAATGGCAAACCAGGCACTCTGACCTCCAAAAGGTTTTGTGAAAAGACAATCTCTACAGTACTACATAGGGGTAAAGTCCCTAAAACAAACCTAATCCCAAACTCATAAGGCAGGCTTTCTAATCTGCACAAGCCAAAAATAGGGATCAAGCTTTCAAAGTAAAAAAATAAAATCAAAATTCACAAAAATGCCCTTTAGGCGAGAGGATAATGGTAAACTTTTGGTCCTTAGGACAAAAATGAAACATTTTTTTTTCAATTAGAATTCAAGAATTGGTTAAATAAACAAAAATGAAGAATAACACAATAAGAAAGGGGGGAAAAGGAAACACAAAATAATCTAAAAGGGTTTAGATTAGGCAGCCCAAAGCAAAACAAATCCATTCTGAACTCAGACAGCAGAATCCAAAAACAAACAAGATACTCCCAAAAATGATCCACACTTCACATCACTCAGTACCTCTTTGAAGAACCAAAGCCCTCAGCAAGAATAAATAGGCATGGGTTAACCAATTAGTCATTCATACAAAATATACAAAACAAAACCATAAAGTCGTGGTTGATAATTCATAAGAATACCTTCTTTTACGGGGAAACACAAAACAAAAACTGATAAAGTCATGCTCCCCCTCACTCCCAGTCACCCCTAGGTGCAATTTCCTCAAAAACATGTATGCAAAAGAAACACAATACCAGTTGCCATTGTAAATAATAAGGGCATCGAAGGAAGATGGGAATGAACATCAACATTACAGTACACTTTGGAAATGAAAACATATGTCACTATTGTGTTCTGCATAAGTCAAAAAGTCAAATAGGAGTTACGCTAGCTCTACAAAGTACACAAGATGTTGAAAAAATTACAAACACTCTTATTTAGTTTTCATCTTTTTTGCCATTTTTTATTTTTTTGGCAGGATTTTCTCCTCCGTGTTTGAGTAAGTATCACACTGACCCTTGCAGACCTCTTAATTGTCACCTAGGAAAAAAAAAAACATAAGAAATTTGACTGAGGAGTAGAGGCCATTCAGTCCTCAAGCCCTTTTGTTTAGCTAATAACTAAGCTGTCCTAATATCTCATCCAGATTCTTCTTAATAGTTATCAAGGTTTCTGCTTCAGCTCCATGTCTCTGTAGTTTGTTCCAGAGTCCCACAACTCTTTGTGTAAAGAAACACTTCGTAGCATTTCCAAGCAGGCCATTACAAATTAAAATAATCATTATAATTAAATGAATTAATAGCTATCTAATTTTTTATTTTCCACACAAAATTCTGGAAATCATAAAAGGAATCAAAGCTGCAAGATTATACTTGGAGATATAAAGGGTTAATTTCTCAATCTATGGAGTTTATCAGCCAGCACATATTGAACGATTTCAAAACAGGACCTGTGTTTCAGAGTTGGCATGGTTCCATTACATATAAACTCTCACGCTTAAAATTTGCCTACTGTTTCTGTTAAAATAAATTTATACTGAAACGTAGCGTGCGCCACCTTTAGAGCAAATGGAATGGATTTTTATTTTCCTGTTTCTCAAGTAATACATTTTGTTGAGAATATATTTCAGACTCAATAGGGTGCACAACAGAGCCAATATGGCATGCATTTCACAATACTGGAATGTCACAAGAAGCTCATAAAAATAAAAGAAATGCAGAACAGCTGGAGGCTGTCATCCACACGAATGACACAGGGAACCTGTGGAAATCGTTCCGCAATGTATTTTGAAATGCGTGCAAGTAAATCACTGCTTACTCAGGGAGGATACTGACAAGTAAATCAAGAATTGTGTCTCGGCATCTGGATAACTTGGATTGAATATGTTGGTTGAAGCGTAGACATAGTGGAAAACTATCATGGTAAATTTTACAGTCCCACTAACCCAAAATATGCCACGAGGATCTCTAAAAGTGCAGGGTTTGTTACTTGATGTGTTATACTGTCTCTGCCATAAAATGATCCCATGACATGTGGTAGATTACAGTTCATTGTAAGCATCCACGCGATAGATAGATAGATAGATAGATAGATAGATAGATAGATAGATAGATAGATAGATAGATAGATAGATAGATAGATAGATAGATAGATAGATAGATAGATAGATAGATAGATAGATAGAACTAACTTTATTTGAACAGGCTGAACCTTTCAAGTGAGTTGACAGTGACTGTGTCTCATTAACGTAATATTTCCATTTCTGAAGTAGTGAGAGCACTAGATACAAGGCAAGAATCGGCCATGAAGTAATGGGCCAAGTAAGGTTTTGCTAATAGCCATAAATACTGTACAAATCTTTGCAATATGCCCAGAAATATGAAGAGATGGCAAAATTGAAATATGGGAAATGAACATGATCTGTGCCAAGAACTGAGCAGAGAGTCAGGATGCATGAGGCAACAGCACTAACAAATGTACCATAATATCTGATCTGATTCCAGCAGAGGTCAATGTAAAATGGCAGCCTTAATGCCTTCTCATCTCTATTTGCTACCTGATAAGAGTGTGCAGGCAGGGTGGAATGGGTGGAAAAGAGTGTCAGGAGTAATTTGTGACAGACAGGTGTCAGCAAGAGTGAAAGGGAACGTCTACAGGACGGTAGTGAGACCCACTATGTTATATGGATTGGAGACGGTGGCACTGACCTGAAAGCAGGAGACAGAGCTGGAGGTTGGCAGAGTTAAAGATGTTAAGATTTGCATTGGGTGTGACGAAGATGGACAGGAAAAGAGGAAGGCCTAAGAGGAGGTTTATGGATGTGGTGAGAGAGGACATGCAGATGGTGGGTGTCACAGAGCAAGATGTAGAGGACAGGAAGATATGGAACAAGATGATCCGCTGTGGCCACCCCTAACTGGAGAAGCCGAAAGAAGATGAAGAAGAAGGAAAATGGTCGCTCATTTCCCCTAAAATAGGCAGATCTTTTAGCAATATACACTAAACAAGTGGGCAAAAGCATAGCATGGAGCCCTGTTTAACACCATTATGTTCCACAATTTTATGTTGGCTCTCCCTGGTTTGAATACTACATTCATTCTTATTCCACACATGCCAGAAATCTGGTGATGGAAGAGGCCACTTATTAAGTAAATTTGTCGTCGTGTTTTCAGTAGCCTTCCAGCAATTTCTCAGTTTTGTGATGTAACAGTTATATAAAATAATATAGACATAGGGAACTTCACCAAATCCCGATGCACTCTACATGCTGTATTGTATGTTCCTCTGCTTTGAGCATATAATGTTCTCCCAAGTTTTTTCCCTTTGTTATGTGATGTCATCATTGTGAGATCCTCCAAGTATTCAGTGAGCGTAACTGAGAGCAGGTAGAGAAACTGTATAATCAGTGTGTATTTCTAATAATTACAATATTTGGATTTGCTTTACTTACTTTTTTATGCAACTATAATTACGATTTTTTTGGAGAATGTGGAGTTGCTGTTTTTTATATTAATTCTGTTATATATCAGTGTGAATGTTCAATGCCTTTCTTCATGTGTCTTTTTAATAAGAATTGAATGAACAGGACATGTGCTTTTATTTGTTAACATTTCAGGTATGTTTGCTTTCTGGTGTCTGGTTTCTTTTTTTTTGTAAAAGTTTACTATCAACTCAACTCAACAAATTTTATTGCCATTCATCCACATACATAGTCTGTAAAAGGTGGTAAAATGGATTGCGGCTAGCAGATTCGCTTCAGTCTCCGCAGGAAAAAAAGCATTGTTGTGCATTCTGAACAACAGAGATGGTGTTGATTGTCCAGGAGAGGTCATCAGTAATATACACACCAAGAGACTTGTTGCTATCGACTCTCTCCACAGCATAGCCTGTTCCCCTGAAATCAACCAGCATCCCTTTTGTCTTATCAACATTTAAAGTTCAGATTATTTTCACAACATCACATCACCAGGGGCCTCATGTATAAACGGTGAGTACGCACAAAAATGTTACGTGCGAACGTTTCCACGCTCAAATTGCAATGTATAAAACCTAAACTTGGCATAAAGCCACGCACATTTCCACGGTAGCTCCAACCCTGGCGTACGCAAGTTCACCGCTCGATTTTGCAGACTGGCGGCACCCAGCATCAAAGAAGTGCTACTGTTCCTGTGTGGTTACCCTTTTTTTTTAGATCCACATCCCTGACGCGGCTTTATCATATACACTGAAACTAACTGTATATTGTTTATTAGTTTAATGTATCTGATTGTAATTAACCTGTAACAATATAATGGTCCAGGGAATAGCCAATATATTCCAAATAACATAGCTGCTTTAGCGTTGTTACTCTCACTGCACCTACTTTTTCTTCTTTCAGCTGCTCCCGTTAGGGGTTGCCACAGCAGATAATCTTTTTCCATATTACTCTCACTGCACCACTCGGAGTATTTGTATCACTGTATCTGAGTGTGGAATCACAGATCTACAGCAGAGAATTATCAGTATACAGCATTGAGCACACGCTGCCTCAGCCATGCTGTCTATTGAATTGCTCTCACACAGCAAACACTTCAGAGCCTTTCCTGTACGGACCTCGCGGTTCAGAAACAGTTTCATCCCAAGAACTATAAACGCATTCAATCAGTCCATCAAGTGCTCCTTGTAGAACTGTTTGTACTTATAAGTACAATTATCTCTCTGTAAACTTGCGATACAGTTATAATATTGCACAACCTGAGCCACTTTATAAAGCACATATTTACATATGATGACGATATCATTTTTAAGATGAAATGCAGCAAATTATGTTAATTATATTATACAGATAAAACTTTAACTTCATTTAAATAATCTATATTGTTAATAATTAAACATGTGAGGACATGGTGTCGCTGTGCTAGCAAGGATCTGGAGCTCCGTTCATGGATTTTTCCTGCCTCACACTGTATTCTTGCTGGGTCTGGCGCGACACTGGAAGGATAGATGGATTGAATAATTTAACATGTACTATGAAGATATTTCAATGTTCCTTAAAAGTTTTGAAGAATCGGTGTTCTAAGCTTACAGATGGCTTAACATCTATTACAGAGCTGATTGTGTGGCGATTGAATATTTGGAGAAAGAAAAGTAAGGACAGGAATTGGGGGTTAGTACGTTTGAAAGAGACAGTACTGCTACAATAAAGTATTTCATCTGAGGTCACACATGGCGCAGCAAGCATCTTCTGTGAGACATGAACAATCACTGCGGCACCGTGTTCCCATGTTTAATAACATGCTTTAACTCCAATTGTCATGAAAATGATATCACGTATACATCTCAGTATTTTAATTATTCAGGGAGCTGTAATATTACGAATGTAATGGATTCTGTGTCCTGTAGGAGGAAGAGAAAGCCTGGAAGCACGTAGTGATTCATACACATAGAGCACATAGAAGATGAAATACAAAACAAAGCATTTAATGTGCTACTTTAGTTACGAAGGGATTTGAGAAACTAGTAAATTAAACGATTTTAAGATGAAGTTTGTGATGTTCTACTTTAATGACAAAATAAACTCTGTGATTAAAGTAGAAATTTCGATAAAAAGTTGACATTTCGAGCTTTTTTCACAATGTGTGCCTTTTTTTTTTCTCTGTACCCTAATCAGCTTTCATGTGACACTCAGACGGTGGGCTACGACTTGCCTTTTCACGGCAACTTTGATATGTGACAACTTCTTTTTTATTTCCGGTACTCTGCACCTTTGTGAACTTGAGCTTTTGAGTTTCTCCGACATGCTATGTCATTCGATCGACTTCCTTTTGTTGATTATACCACTGTTTAAACCAACAAATAGTAAGTTTTTCCTTGCCTCCACTTGGTATTCGCTGAAATTCTTCTACTTTCCCCCGTGCATTTGCCATTGTCTTTTTACAGAAGGCTGAGCTTAAGGGCTATTTATATTGATTTGCATATTCAAAAAAGGCATAATTCTGGGAGGAGTTGAGGGCGGGACAGAAGGTGCGTGCACATGCATTTCTTTTCACGCTGACCGGGATTTATGTAGCAGAAGAACATGGAAGTTGGCGTACGCACAGATTTATGCATCTGGATTTTTTTGTTCGTAAGCACATTTCCGCTTTTGTCCACACGCCATGTTATAGTGTGAATTCTACGCACTGCATTATACATGAGGCCCCAGATGTTCAACCTCCTCTCTGTAAGATGTGTCATCATTGTTGCTGATGAGGCCCACTATGGTTGTATCATCTGCAAACTTGACAATGACATTTTCCTGGCTTACTCTTCCCTATTCTTGGTATTTCTGCTTTGCTGGGAGGGTTTTGATATGTGCTGAATCTGAATCTGATACATTTATTTGAATCTGAATCTGAATCTTTTACATTTATTTGAAATATATATAAAGTAAGCTTGTTTTCATGTCTTTTTACAAACTGTCTTGTTTTGCGTAGGGTATCACTATTTTTTTGTTAAATTTTGATGGTTACCAACTTGGAGTGCATGGTGAGAGTTGTCATTTGTACGATGGAATAAAAGGTCATCACCAGCCACTCTTTGGTATCCTTAGATTAGATAAATATTATTACATCTGGTATGTACTTTGCTTTCTGCTTCTTTTTTGGCTTTACAAAATATTGACTTTTTGCTTCAGTTTTCTTGACTATGCTTTTTGTTTCTTTTTCAGGCTTTAGCAAAAAATAGATTTTTTGGTTATAAACTTTTTCTTGGGTTAGACTTTGTTTTAGTTCCCAAACCCATTTAAAAAATATCTGCATTTTTTTCTACTGATAACATAATAATGACAATCTGAGAAGAGCTGTGCATTTGAAGTGGCACATCTTGGTATCACTGTCTTCAAATATTCTAAAAAAGTAACTCAACTTGAAAAATATGAGGCATAAAATATCACATATTGACTTCTTCTGGTTGATGTGTGAAGATGTTTTCACCATATCTTTGTTCTTCCATTAAGGAAAACAAGATGTTTTTCGCACCACTTGCTGCCTCGTGTCAGTGTTACTTAGTCCACTTTAATAGGACCTTCTAGTGTTTCACCCAAAAGAGTGGAATTCAGCTCATTTTCAAATGCATGTGTTGATGTCACTTTTTTCAGGTATACTCCTACTTTCAAACTACAACTTTAGAACATACAAAAATATTGACAAGAACAGACCTTTCAGCCAAAGAAAGCTTGTCAATCCTATTCCAGCTAATTTCTCCAAAATAACATCAAATTGAGTTTTGAAGATCCCTAAAATCCTACCACACTACTTTGTAGTTTATTGCATGTGTCTGTGGTTCTCAGTGTCAAGAAATTTCCCCTAAACATGTCTCCAACTGTGTCCCTATGTTCTTGTTGAAGCTATTTTAAAATAACAGCCTGGATCTGCTTTACTAATTCCCTTCATAATGTTAAACACTTCACTCATGTCCCCTCTTAATCTCCATTAGCTTAAAATGAAAAGGTTAAAATCTTTCGATCTCTTCTCTTAGCTCGTACCACTCAGTTCTGGAATTTCCCCAGTCGCTCTTCTCTAGATTTACACACATTGCTATGTCTCTTTGCACAGAGTACTCAATACTGTTCTACATTCTATCACATGATTAAGTGAAATATCTCATATCAATTCACCACTTCTTGTTATCTCTTTCCAATACTTCACTGTTCTATATTGGTGTGTTTTAATTCCCTTCAATAGAACCTTCTTGTTTTTTGCTAACAGTAGTGGAATTCTGTTAGGTCTCCTGCTGCCATACCTCATCCATCACAATGTAGAAGTTGCACATTCTGAAATGCCTTTTTCAACATCAATGTGTTCAGATACCCTGCAACATCCAAATGTTGCTTTACTTGCATCATACGATGGATCTATGCACAAATTGTAGTCCTCCTGGACTTTCCTGAGCAGATAATGTTTTTGAAATCATTCAGTGCTCAGTGTTTTTGTTCCTTAATCAATAGGAAAATATGAACTGGAGTTTAACATGCTGCCACACTTCATTTGTGATGAGTTGTATATTCTGATATGCCCCTTTCTGTCTCACTCTTGTACTCAGCTGTTAGTTGACTGACTGTAGCCCACCATGCTAAGTTCAAACCTCCTTAAATTTTTAAGTTTCTTAAATAACACACACTTGCACAAACCTATGATCCATTTAATGCCTGTGCACTGCACTGATTCAGCAGTAAATTTCAAATGGACCACCTAAGTGATGGTGCAGAATATGCCCCCTGAGGAGCAGGTTGTGCACAAAGAGTTCATGTCAGAACGAACACTGCAGCAGTGCAGGCCATTGAAAAGAACCGGATCTGTGGTGTGATGGGAGTTTTTCTATAGGGTAAGCTGACATTAGGACGGATCCACGTGACTCTAGTCGGGTGCAACAGAGTGCAGTATGATGACAAAGGAATTCACTTTGCCTCCGCTTATGTGCTTCTGTTTCTTTTAACGGCAGCTCCCCCCTTTGTGCAACTGAGCATACTGCTTATCAAAGCCTGATGAACACTTCAAGCCCTCCTGTCAAAGTGTGAGTTTCTGCATCATTCACAGACTAAGAAAGTTCTGTCTCGAGAGAAACAAAAAGACAAACTGTGAAGACAAGGAAACATGTCGACCCCTGAAAAAGATCACTTGTTGAACAAATGTGATCAACAGCGCCTGTCAAGTGGGGTTGCATTTTCTTCAGCAGGCGATGTGCAACAAAAGCATTATCAGGAAGGGGTTTAAAGAAATCTAAATTTAAACTATATATAAAATATCGAGTTGACAGAAAAATTACATTTGTGTATTGGATAGAAGACACTATTCTTAGTCGAAATATTTAATAGGGGAAAATCAAAAGGAAAATTAATTATAATCATATTGCACTTAGTGAATAAAAGGAAAACATACCAATAACACATACATTTTTTATGTGTATAGAAATGGTGTTAGGAAGTCACAAATCTCAAAGCAAAACAAAGTTGAGAAAACAGAGCAAAAAAGTCTTAACACTAACTTTTTTATCAGAAGCTACTATTATCTTCCTCTGAGGAGAGATAGACAGTTGTGATACCAGTTTGATCCAAAGCTAGGATGCTAGAAGCTGTGTGCCTCCAACTTACATAGCAGGAGTGTAATGACATAAAATGTCACCTGATACTTGACCAGCAATAGGCATTACAGTGTAACGTTGCCCAGGACAAAACAACACAAAAGGGCTACACATATGCTACACAAAACATCTCCACAGTAGCGCTACAAAAATAATATTTATAATAATAAAAGATAAAAGGGGACAGAATAAAACACAGAGCAACCACTCCAACAGATGTCATGCTGGAATTGTCAAATCATGTTCAGAGATGCCTAAAATGCGCAAATCCATTCATTCGTTGGCACTGCAGTTTTGAAATTTTTAACAAATGAAAGTAGCTTGAAATAAAAAAAAAATATATAGGATTATTTGAGAAGTCAAGCAAGATGACACCTTTAATTGGCTAAATGAACTGATTACAATATAAAAGATTTTGAGGCAGCTGAGGCCCCTAGTTCTTACAACCTGCCTGAAGAAGGGGCTTGCGCTGCCTTGAAAGTTTGCATTATGTGATCGGTTCAGTTAGACAATTAAAGGTGTCATCTTGCTTAACTTCTCATTGCATCCACGATGGCTAACATGGTATAACTTCCTAATTGCAGTTAAAAAGTTTTTGATAGGTATCAGTGTTTCACCTTTTTATCTTTTAATAACTATTTTGAATGTGACTTCAGGTCAGGTCAGGTTGGGGAGCATGCACTGGTGCAGCGGGTTGCCAAACCCCCAGGCCAGAAATGACCCTCTATCTTCAGCAGCCAGGTGTTACGTGGGGTCCCCTTGGCCTGGTCCAGCCACTCGGGTCCTCAACAATCAGGATCCTGTGAGTCGGATCACCCTCAGGGAATCATACCACATGGCCATAGTTCCGTAAATTGACGCTCCAACACAATGTAGATAATGTGCCTCATTCCGGACTCCATGAGTAACAGCTCATTTAACACAAAGTCAAACCAGCGGTACCCAAGGATTCTCTGAAGAGACACAGTACCAAAGGAGTCCACTTTACGTCTCAGGTCACTGGATTGTGGCTGTGTCTCGAAACCATATAGCAAAACTGGAAGCACAAGGACTCTAAAGACTTGGACCTTCATACTTTTTTAGAGATATCAGGAGCATCACACTCCAGTGACCTCATGACGCCCCCATGCCCTCCAATCTGTCTACTGACTTCATAGGAAGAGTCACCAGAGACATGAATGTCACTTCCAAGGTAAGTAAACCTTTTGACGAGGTCAACGAAGGTCCAAGTCTTTAGATTCTCTTCAGAGAATCCTTGGGTACCGCTGGTTTGACTTTGTGTTAAATGAGCTGTTACTCATGGAGTCCCGAATGAGGCACATTATCTGCATTGTGTTGGAGCGTCAATTTACGGCACTACTCTCTCCACAGACAGACACACTGCCGATGGCTGTGCCCAAGACGTCATTAAAGGCCTGGATCTTGGCTTTTATCCAGGACACTCACTAGCCCAGACACTCAGACTCCTTGCTTCGTCTCTTGAGAGCCCTGATCAGAGCCTCCATTGACTCTGCAACTCCCAGTCATTGAAAACCCGCCATAGAAGGGTGTTTGTGTTGGTTAAATAAACCAGAAGTTTCAGATAGTTGCCGACAAGAATGCACCAGTTGAATTTACACCTTGCTGTGCTTTTTGATGTTTTTCTCTAGAGGAGACTTGATGTGTTCCTTGTAATTGAAATCAATTCACATCCTGGTCACCCTTTCATTGACATTACACTGTGTCTACTTGGGTTTCTTCCATGCAGTCCAGATGTGCCTAAGATGTTTGCGTGTGTGTGATCAGGTAATTTTACATTCTAAATTGGCCTTTTATAAGCATTGGTATACGTCACTGTTGCCAGCAATGGACTTGCCTTGAATCAGGTGCAGCTGAGATAGGCTCTTGCCCTCCACCATTCTCAGCTGGCAGGCTAATGGATATTATGTTACAATATGTTATGTTAAGTGGTGCCAACTTCAGTTTATCCCACATTGTTCGGTTTTCCTTCATAGCCCAAAGATTTATATGATAGATAAGGCTGGTGCACATCAGAGGAATTCCTACTGGAGAGTATGTCAAACAGAGAATAAATCACAGATGAAGCAGCAGGCGGATCTTATAGAAATGGAGTTAAGGATGAAAAACCAAACACCAGACATAGAAGAACATAGGTGCATTGCAAGTGAAGCCGTATTGCATTTTCTATTCTCCTTGACATAACTCCCACATCCTAAAACATAAAAGTTGGCTCAGATCTATGTGAACGCAAAGTGTTTGGGCTAACTATCATGTCAGTATGTTTAACACCCATCATTTATGCGGCACATAAGTTTCCAACACTCTCTGTCTTCATTATGACTTAATACTGGACATCAGAGAAAATAAAACTGCTTGCTGGATTATACAAAAAGGATCAGAAATGGGAGACATGGAGAGGTATGGCCAGGATAGATGGAAACCAGGCACAGAATAAAACAGACTTCAGCATTAGTTAAGAGAATAATAAAAACAAGACATGTAGTGATGGATGTGGCAATAAAGTGTCCACCTGGTGTATTAAAGCAGCGTACCTAGTGTGGAAAGCATACCCCCGGACACAGACAGACTGACACCAGAATGTCCAAAACATACTTCTTTATTTTTCCTTACAGCACCACAATACCTTCATCCACCAACTCTCTTCCTTTCTCTCTTTCTCTTTCTCTTCTTCTTAACAATGACCTCCTCACAAGCTTCATCTCCTTCCTCCCAACTCTGGCTCAGCTTCTGGAGGGAGGCGATCCCTTATATACCGACCCGGATGAGCTCCAGGTGCTCCCCCTGACGACACTTCCTGGTGTGGCGGAAGTGTCAAGAGAGCCCCTGGAAGCACTCTGGGTGCCCCTGGGAATTCTTCCGGCAGCACTTCCTGGTGTGGCGGAAGTGCTGCCATCCAGGACCTTACAGCTGTCTGGGCGACCCCTGGCAGTGGCCACGTCCTCCGGTAGGGATAAGTGTCCCAGCTCCGGTCCAGTGGCCCATAAGCAGACCCGGGCGGCTGCCCCCTCGTGGCCCAGGGGAGGTATTTTCCATCACGGGGACCATCCAGGCGTCCCGGCTGGGTAGGGTCCCCATCCATCTGGGACACTAGACTTTCAAAAAGCATTTGATACAGTATTCTCACACCAAAGATTATTTCTGAAGCTGGACACTGTAGGCATCAGAGGTAACCTACAAAAGTGGATCTCTAGTTGGTTAGCCGGGAGGAGACAAAGAGTACAGACAAGAGGAGAAATATCATATGGAGTGAGGTCACCAGTACAGTCCCTCAGGGGTCTGTCCTTGGACCATTACATTTTCTGATTTATATTAATGACATTGATTCTGGTATATTTAGTTAAATTATCAGATGACACTAAAATTGGAGGTATGGCAGACACTGAGGAGGCATCAAGAATTCAAAAAGACCTGGACAAGCTTCAGACCTGTGTGAACACTTAATGTACTCTAATGTAGAAAAGTGAAAATTGCTACATGTGGGCAAAAGGAACATCAATTATAAACACAAGACAGGAGAAACTCTCCTACAGGAAGCAACCTCTGAAAAGGATTTAGGAGTTTATGTTGACGCAACATTTTCATCATCTAAGCAATGCACAGAAGCAATTAAACAGGCAAATAAAATGTTAGATTATATCATAAAAACTGTAGAATTTAAGTCAAGCGGTGTTATGCTCAAACCATATAATGCACTAATAAGACCACATCTGGGGTATTGTGTGCAGTTTTGGTCACCACAATGCATAGCAGCACTTGAAGGTGTGCAGAGGAGAGCAACCAAGTGTATCCCAGGACTTAAGGACATTACCTACTGAGACAGACTCAGAGAATTAAATCTGTTTAATCTCAAACAGAGGAGACGGCATGGGAACCTCATCCAGGTATTTAAAATCTTCAAAGGCACTGATAAAGCAGATCCAGCAACATTCGTTCAGCTTAAGAGTGAATCACATACTCGAGAACATGAGTAGAAATTAAGTGGAAGTGCATTTAAAACTGAAGCCAGGAAGCCCTTCTTTAAACAAAGAGTTGTGGGACTCTGGAACAAACTACCGAGAATTGAAGCAGAAACATATGACAAACTTTTAGAAGAATCTGGATGAGATATTGAGACAGCTTAATCATTAGCTAAACAAACTCTTGTTTGTTAAATTTCTTGTGTTCTAAATAAGAGACAAGTAGGAAGTGGGGTAAGAATGTGTGAAACCCAATGACAGTAAAAGGCAAAGAACAGAAACATGAAACGAATAGAGCCAGAATCAAGATGTATAGACACCAGGGATGATAAAAGCCGTCTGCAGCATTAGTTAAAGAGGACTGTAAAGGTAAGACATGCAGGAATAGTTAAAGCGGATTATAAACAGGAGACAGGTACAGATTGGGGGGCTCCAGGGACAGTAAAAGCCATGCATAGTGTCACTTACAAAGGATCCAAAACAAGAACATAACCAGTGATGGAGTCAGGATCAGTGGACATTAGAAACAGGAAAAGCCAGCTGCAGCATCAGTTAATGGCCAACAAAAATGCTTGAGAAACAGATGTGGTCAGGATGTATGGACACCAGGGACCAGCAGCATTAGTTAAGGAGGATTGTAATTGAGGGGCGTGTAGAAATGGGATTGGGATGAATACACACCAGAAGCAGCTAAAGAAGGCATTTCAGCATTAGTTAAAAAGGATTACAAAGGAGAGCCAGTCAGAGACAGTGTCCAGATGGGTGAACACAAGCATCACTTACAAAGTGTTGGACAATAAGCAGAGGTGGGGTCAAGGCTGAACTGATACTATGAATACTAAAATAAAAAATATCTGCAATGTTATTTAAAGAAGATCATAAATGGAAGAAAAGCGGAGGAAGTGTCTAGACGGGCAGCAAAAGACACCTTTGGCATTAAATAAAGAGGATTAGAAATTTAGAAATTGCAGACAGACAAAGACGGTGTCAGTGCGAGCAGAATTTGGAATACAAACAATGGATAGCACATTTAAACGGGCAAACATACAATTCAACATTAACAGCCAAAGATTAACTATGAGACATTCATCTAACCATTCCTTAAACCCTCTTGATCCATTTCTAAGATCATAAGCAACTGGAATATGTCCGGACAGCACTGGGCATAAGCCTGTAACCAGCCTTGAATGATTGAAGGTTAAATTCAAAGCACGCACCTACATTAATAAAGCTGAATTCAGAAGTTATGTACACTTAGGGTGAATTCTTTAAAACTCACTTTCTAACCCCTCCACAGGTTTTATACTAACAAACTATAAATTTAGCATATCACTTAAGACATCTGATTTGTGCTGGGCAAAAGTTATTTATTCCACCAATGTTCACAGACCTCAGAGTATTTCTCTTTTTATTGACAATATCACAATTCCAGTGGGTCTCAAGTCTAAATACAAATTTGTTAATATTTGGTAGCTTTGCCTTTAAAGTGTTTAACTTGAAGCCAAACATTTTGGGTCACCGTCCGCAAACTTTTTACAGTAAGTTGTAACTTGGTGTAACTGGGACAGGTTAGTAGACCTCCTTGCTCACACAAGCTTTTTGAGTTCTTCCTACATATTTTCAATCAGATTGTGGTCAGGGCTTTTATGATGGCCACTCCAATTCCTTGACCTTGTTGTCCTTAAGTCATTTTGTCACAAGTTTTAGGTGTGCTTGGGGTCTTTGTCCCTTTGCAAGACCCATTTGAATTTGAGCTTCAACTTCCTTGCTAAGCTCTTGAGATGTTGCTGCAGTATTTCAACATCTTTTTCCTTCCTGATGATGCTATCTGTTCTGTGAAGTGCACCAGTCCATCCTGCAGCAGAGCACCCCCACACCGTGATGTTCCCACTCCCATGCTTGATGGTGTTCTTTGGCTTGCAAGCCTCACCCTTTTTCCTCCAAACATAATGATGGTCATTATGGCCAAACAGTTCAATCTTGGATTCATCAAACCAGAGGACATTTCTTCAGACAGTAAGATCTTTGTCTCTCTGTGCCATTGCAAACTGCAGTCCAGTGTTTTTATGGTGGCTTTGGAGCAGTGGCTTCTTCCTTGTTGATCACCTTTCAAGATATGTCGATACAGGACTGATTTTACTGTGGATAAAGATACTTGTCTACCACATGTTTCCTCCAGCATCTTCACAAGGCCCTTTGCTGTTGTTCTGGGATTGATTTGTACTTTTTGTGCCAAAGTACATTCTTCTCTAGGACACAGAATGCATCTTCTTCCTGAGCACTATGGTGGCTGTGTGATCCCATGGTCTTTAGACTTGCGTATTATTGTTTGTACAGATGAACGTGAAACCTTGAGGTGTTTGGAAATTGTTGCCAAAGATGAACCACATTGGTGGCGGTCCACAATTTTGGAGGTCTTGGCTAATTTCTTTTGATTTTCCAGTTACTGTATGTCTGTAGTGAGGCTGTGAGTCTGATGGTAGACCTTAACATACATTAACATGTTGACTCCAATTAGGCTGTAGCGGTGCTACTGGGTAATGAAACGTCAACTCCAGGCAGTCCCTGCAGTGGCTCAGATTGGTCATCTGCTGAGGGTACAGGGGCTGCTGGGGACAAGGAGGCCGGTGCAACATTTAAAAGGGGACCCATTCTACAAAGAAAAGGAAGTCTTTTGTGTTTCGTGAAAGGAGTTGCCTGTCTGTTTGCCTTCCCATTTTGCTACCTGTGCATTCTTGTTTTGTCCTCAATTGTCTCCTGTTTTGGATGTATGGACTATATGGTGTCTTCCTGCTGCATGAGGACTGTCTGAGGATTTGTTGTCATCCTGCGAAGAAAGGAGCACTCCTGATCCCATTCACACCCAATCATCTAATCAGAAAATACTGGTAGGACTGACCTTTACATTCACATACAGCGTGCTGATCTACCTCCATCATTTCATTTCATCAATTGCCATTTTCATGGACTTCATAGTGTGTGGTTTTTGTTAGTTGTTTGTTATTGTTGAGTTCATGTTTATTGTATATCGCCATAAGGGAAACTGGGGTGGGATCATTGTAGTTTTATATATTTCATTTATTATTGTTTAATACATTCCTTGATTTCTGTTTTATTACTGGTTGTTTTTTTGTCTCTGCGAGGGATTGTGGGAAGTTGGGCCAAGGCTGGGTGCGTTCCTGGAATCCCCACTTAAAAAATAAATAAATCACCCACAATCATATATCGACAGTGTGAATCTTAGCTGAGTTTTAGTCCGCTACAAGGCTACTGTCTATCAGAAATGAATTGTCTCATTGCCTGAAGTCTTGACACTATTTTGTGGAATTCTCCAACCTGTTTAGAGGCACAGTTATCAAAGTGTATGTAAACTTGTGAACCACTAGAATTTTGATATGGTCAATAAAAGTGAAATAATCTGCATGTGAACATTTTTGGAAAAAAATTATTTTGCCTTGAACAAAGCAAGGCAAAATATGCCAATTTTATAGTTTGTTAGTATAAAATCTTGGAGGGGTTATACGTTGAGTTTTAATAGATTCACCCTAAATGTATGAAGCTTCTGACTTCAACTGTAGTTATGAGTTCACAGCATGTGTTTATGGGAAAGGAAACAGCGTGTCTGAGATGCAAGAGGACTAAGAGCATTGAGTAATTGCAACAATCCAACTTCATGACTGCTGTGCCATAACTAAGTTCCTTACAAAAGCCAAGCATTACGTGTACAGCAAAAAGAGGCCTGGTCAAGTATGAAGGAGTGAACAGTAGGACAGTCTGGTCAGATTTGTTGTGTAGGACTGAATGTTACCGTCTCTTAATTGTGTATCTGAGACATGTTGCCTAGACTGTCTTCTGCACTGTTGTAGCCTTTGAAGATGTTGTTCCTCCTAAGTGGAATTACTCCTTCAACATATAGACTCTGCAGGATAGTCAGGTGAGTGTTGGTATCTTCCAGGTTTTCAAGTGGACATCTTCTTTCCTTGATGTTTTGCTGATAGAACCTGACACTTTCAGAAGGTTCAGCTGCAAAGATTATGTCTTGGGGTATAAGAGGATGTGTGTGTTCTGACTGAATTTCTGCTGCCTGGAGAAACCAAAAGTTCTGCTTGGTATATCCAAACAGTAAAGAAGCACCATTGTGTACTGCGTAATAAAAGCCCTGGAAAGAAGATCACCCTGCAGCACAACGATGCTCAGCTCCACCTTACTTGTTTGACCATGGACGAAATTAAGAGAATGGAATGGGAAGTACATCACACTCTTATTACAGTCCCAATTCAGAACCCTTCGGCTACCATCTTTTTGGCATTGTGAAGGACCAGATGAAAGGCTAACACCACAAGAGCTCAAAGGTATCATAGCAAGCTGTATATCAGTGACTTTGTGTGGCTGGAATGGAGTTTTTCTGTAAGGGTGCTTTCAAGCTACCAAAACAAATGGAAAATGTATCCAAAGAATGCAGATTTAAGTAAAAAAAGTCAAGCTGTTTTCATTAAATTATGGTATTTGATTTTTCATGCATTAAAACTCTAAATAAAAAAAAATTGCTGCTCATTAACTTTGGTACAATCCCTTTATTTATTAACATTCCCAAAACAATTCTGGGTCATGTCATCTGTCAGAACACTGCAGCACCCGATCACACTGACAAAGGGCCAAATTAATAATGGCAGTTAACCTAATGCACACATGCCTGGGAAATGATGTGCAAGTCACATGGGGATGAAAGTGAGGGACTCAGTTTCTGCATCACAGACTATGCAGACTATATTAACTTTGGTGTCTACACTGTGCTACGCTCAAAAGTGTTTCTTTCCAAACAACAAACACTTAATTACTAAGGAGCTAAAAGGTCTTCTGAATGAGAAAAAGAGAGCATTCAAATCAGGTGGCAAAGAGACTCTGAAGGACATGCAGTGTGTGATGAAAAAAAGGATGAGTGAAGGAAAGGAAGCTTAAAAAGATACAATAGAAAACAAACTGACTCTGAATACCATAAAAATGTATAGAATAGACTGAACATAATTAATGGACTCAAGCAATCCACAGCTCAACTGCTAGAAGGGGTTTGCTAACACCCTGAACCACATTTGTAATTTTGTTTTTCCCTTCCAATGCCACCTTCTTCCAATGACTATTGCCCTCACACCATCCATACTACATCAACTATTCCTACCACTTCAACAGGGATGGCCAGTGATGAGTCCATCAGTGTAGAATGTTCATAACTGAAGACCAAGTAAGGAGACAACTGATGAAGCCACACACAGGAAAAGCTGTGGGTTCAGACGGAGTCAGTCCTTGAGTTCTTAAAGCCTGTGCTGACCAGCTTTGTGGTGTCCTCTGTCACCTGTTCAGTCTGTCCCTAAGGCTTCAGAAAGTGCCACTGCTGTGGAAAACATTCAGCATTCTTCCTGTTCCAAAAAAGACAGGAGCCTTCTCACCTAACGGCTACAGACCAGTGGCACTTACATCTCACATCATGAAGACTTTTGAGAGGCTAGCCCTGAACTATACGAGTCCTCTTGTCATAGATCACCTGGACTCATTGCAGTTTGCCTATTGCACAAAGATGGGAGTGAAAGATGCAGCTATCCATATACTTCACAAAGCTTATTCTCATCTGGACAGCACTGTGAGGATTATGTTTCTTGATTTTTTCAGTGCCTTCAGTATCATCCAGCCATCCGTGTTAAGTGGTAAACTCAGAGATATGCTGGTAGATGAGCCTATAGTGTCCTGGATAATGGACTGTCTGTCAGGCAGACAGCAGTCTGTGAGACTCAAGGACTGTGACTCTGATATGGATGTGAGCAACACTGGAGCACCACAAGGAAAAGTCCTGTCTCCTTCACCATTCACTGTGTACACCTCAGATCATGTCACTTTCAGAAATTCTCAGATGATTCTGCACTTATAGTGTGTATCAATAAGCAGGATGAGTCAGGTGAGGAACTATGTCTCTTAACATTAAGAGTATTGTCTGCTTCTTAACACCAGCTAAAATAAGGAACTGCTTATTGACATTTGCTGCACCAAAGAGCTTCTTTGTCCAGTCACAATTCAGGAAGTGGATTTCAAGGTGGGGCACTCCTGCAAGTACTTGGGGGTCCACCTCAGTGACAGGTTGGACTGGTCTTGGAACACAAAGGAAGTATATAAGAAAGGGCAGAGAAGGCTCTTTTGTTTTTCAGGAGACTACATTCCTTTAATGTGAGTGAGTAGTGACATCATTCACATCTTCTACTATATAACTCTGTAATGGCCAGTGCAATTTTCTATGCTCACTGAATCAACCAACTAATAAAATGAGCAGTCACAGTTATGGGACACTCTCTGGACAACGTAGAGGTCGTAGCAAAGGAGAGAATTTAAGAACACAACTGAGTGTCAATATGAAGAATGCTGCACACCCTCTCTCTGACACACTAACACTTTCAGCCTACAAATTACTGAGCAAAAGTGTGTCAAGAAACGCTACAGGGGCTTCTTTTTACCAACAGCAATATGTCTACATAATGCCTCACTGTGACTGGGACAGCCAAGTCTGAAGTTTACTTTCTTTTTAAATGTCCTTTCTTTTTAGTCATTGTAATGTGTGATCAGACCATATTTTCTTTCTTTCTTTCTTTCTTTCTTTCTTTCTTTCTTTCTTTCTTTCTTTCTTTCTTTCTTTCTTTCTTTCTTTCTTTCTTTCTTTCTTTCTTTATTTATTTAATGAGCTTCTGTAAAAAGCTAAATTCCTCCTAGTGAAAAATAAAGTTCTATCTATCTATCTATCTATCTATCTATCTATCTATCTATCTATCTATCTATCTATCTATCTATCTATCTATCTATCTATCTATCTATATGTCCGCATAATGCCTCACTGTGACTGGGACAGCCAAGTCTGAAGTTTACTTTCTTTTTAAATGTCCTTTCTTTTTAGTCATTGTGTTGTGTGATCAGACCATATTTTCTTTCTTTCTTTCTTTCTTTCTTTCTTTCTTTCTTTCTTTCTTTCTTTCTTTCTTTCTTTCTTTCTTTCTTTCTTTTGTGGCAGACGGCAGCTTTCTTTCTTTCTTTCTTTCTTTTGTGGCAGACGGCTGGGGCTGGGGCTGGGGCTCCTGGATGGAAGGACTGGGAGAGGGACATTACCTCCTCCGGGACATCTATCTATCTATCTATCTATCTATCTATCTATCTATCTATCTATCTATCTATCTATCTATCTATCTATCTATCTATCTATCTATCTATCTATCTATCTATCTATCTATCTATCTATCTATCTATCTATCTATCTGATGTGGGAGGAAACCTGAAAGTATCCTGAGAAAAATTCATAAGTTTCATGTAGACAGAAACTGTATTTGAACCATGATGGCTAGCACCAGTACTAGCCATTGTTCCACCATGCTAATATAATACCATGCACAATTAATAACAATGCAAATATTTGCATGTCTCCACTGAAAAGGATAATGAAGGTGCTACAGTGCTGGAGGATAAGAATGGAAATAAGAGTGTGAGAGTGACAGGACACAGGGATGACCATGACAAGATGCCTGAGGGTATGATGTTGAGACAGAACATTAAGGAAGAGTAGAGGGTCTCAGAAACTGGTGGGCAGCAGTCAACTTTAGGGTTACTTGTCACATTCCAGTCAATCAGATGACTTTCTTTAGAAGAGTCCCACACTACATGTATAATCAGTAAATGCATTGATCAGTCATGTAATTGTTTACTTAGTTAATTAACAAAGAAACAGGCAGAAAAACAATTGTGTTACCATATAATTTAATTTAATCCACACTTCTATTTTTGAGCTCAGTGCCCTCTACAATAATGACAAATATCGTAAGGATCATTCGATACGTGAATGATGACGTTGCATGTGAACTTTAAAAACAATTGGCATTTCTTATCACTGAAGCTTTGTATTTTAATGAAAAACTGACACATTTTAAAAGTGTGGCATAAACTTTCCTTTCAGTACATAACAGCTCATTACTTCTAAGTTCAAAATGTGTCATGCCGACACGCTTCTAAGAAAACTGAAATAAAACTGAAGGCTTTGTTTGCTTACTCTTTTAATGGATGGCTAAGAGGATTAATAGCAGACACATCACTGAAAAGTCGCAGCGCTCATTTGCAACTCAGTGTGTTTAGGACTACAGAAATCAAGCCTGGGGCTAGGATTACTTTGGGGGTTTGCTGTCCTTGCCCATTTTTGTTTAACTATTGTTTTTATAATCATGAGCAGATTATAGACTTACTGCATACGATAGAAAAATAACACTGGATGCATAGGCTCAATGATCTTACATTTAATTTTCTTTTATTCCAGGTGTAGCAGCTAACTGCTAAATAAATACATAAACATGTTAGTTATAATCAATAAATTAGCTTTTGATCACCTACTATCATAATGATAAAAATTAAGTTAACTAATTAATTCCAAATTTTAAAATATGCATGTATTTAGCATAGCCCGGTGTTTAGAGCTGCTGCCTCGCATACCTACCTTTCTAGATTTGAATGCGGTGCCCGTGCTCTGCCCCTGCATGGGTTTTTTCTCTGAGTCCTCCGACTTTTTTCCAACATGCATGTTGAGTTAACTGGCAGTTCTACTTTGGCCTCATATGGATTGTGTGCACAATGGACCGAAGCCCTATCTATGATAGCCTCTAGCCCCCTACATCTCAGAATTGGATTAAGCAGCCTTGAGAATGTTATGTGTTTAGTTGACTCCGTGAAATAATTGCCTGTTGTTCTAATACTTTAAAATTGCTGCCTATCAAAACTAACTGCATATCGTAGACTCAAGGTCATTTGATTTCACAATCAATAGAGCTGGTCCACTGGTTAGCGCTGCAGTTTCCCACCTCTGTATCCCTGCAAGCATTAATTGGATTAAACAGGATCGACAGTGCTATGTGTTTAGTTGACTGAGTGAAATAATTACATGTGACCTGAACATTTTGAAGTCACTGAATGATGAAAGACACTATATACTGTAGACTGAAAAAGCATTAGATTTCACAATCAAAAGGGTGGCTCACCAGGGCCGTCTTAACAGCATTACAGGCCCCCGGGCAAAGTAGTGCACTGAGGCCCCCACCTACACAGCCACTCAGCATGTCGCAACATACATAGATTAGCATGGGGCCCCAATGCGTGCCCATGCGTTAAGACGGGCCTGTGGCTCACTAGTTAGCACTGCAATTTTCCAGCTTTAAACCCTGCAGCCTTAACTGTGGATTAAGCAGGACTGAGTGTTATGTATTTACTAATTGAGTGATGGTGTTGTCTATTTATCGACTGAGTGAAGTAAGTGCGTGTGGCCCTGATAGTTTAAAGACACTGCCTATGTAAATTCATTCAGTAAAATAAAGGTTGTTACTTATGCCCTGTATTAGCTGGGATAGGCTGCAGCCCCAACTGTGACCCTTGTTTAAATTAAGCAGGTTACAAAATGACATGACATGACTTTTCACCCATCACTAGGGTGGCTCACTGATTAGCACTGCACTCTCCAGTGACCTAAAAGCAAAACACAGCTCAAACACGAGGGAACTCCAGTTTACCTCTAGATCAGAGCTGTGTTAACGTATGGACACTGGCTGGGGACCCCAGGAACACAGGGGCCCACAATATTTCTGATGCCTATGCATGCTTCTGTTTTGCTGTCAAAATAGGGGGCCCAGTGCACTACTTTGCCCGGGGGCCACATTCTAACATTTTGTTCCTCAAGCTAACTGGTAACGCAAATTCTGCCCAGTGTCAAGTGTGTTGAGGTTCACTACACCCACAGAGCTGGAAGCACACACAATGTGATCTTCCCACTTTGTCATTTCAACAAGCAAAAGCAAACCACTTGGAAAATCCCCCTGTATGCTCGTACGTACCAGGGGTACATTGCAGGTTTAGGTTAGAACCGTGTAAGAAGACACTGAAAAAACAAGGTAACACTTTAGTTTAGGCACTGCACAAGTGCATCCATTACTTATTTACTACTAACAAACATTTCTTTTGGTGTTAACAACACTTACAAAGCATTAAGTGTTTGCTCATCTTTGTAATGTAGCCAACTAAAATAACTTCACTTTGGAATGGTCAAAGGTGGCTTAACTGATACATGTTTCTCTTGAAATTGCATATTTGAGTATAAGACCTGTAAAACTTTTATATTCACAATTAATTTTACCAGCATGTTAATTAGCCGCACAGTGAATAACCCCTTAACTGATGCTTTATAAATGACAGTATGATCAAACAAAGCCTTAGTTAAGGTCTTGTTACATATCAGTATATAACTAATAGCGGCATTTTTGTAGTACTTAAATGTAAGTATCACCAAAACAAAAAGATTTATTTAAACAAATCCAAAATCAAATAAGAAGATCAAAAAATGCAGGTAATCAAAAACATGAAAATAGACAGAAATACCAACAAATCCAAATGATCTATTTCAAAAACAGAATGCAAAAGCAAGCAGAAGATTAAAAACACTAAACAAAACTCAAAAAATCCAATAAAGCCTACGCCAAAAGGTAAAAAAAAAAACACACAATTTTAGAAAAAGAACATATAAAGTACTGAAGAAGGGGCTGTCACAAGAGCGAGAAAGCAAATGCTTAAGCAAAGCCACTATCCTGATTCCCAAGCCATTTGCTGCTATGCAACAGACCAAGCTGGAAGGGGGCTGAGACAAAGTGAAGGACTCGGTGGGTTGGGGGTATTAGCCCATTCCTGACACCCACTATGACTGTATCTGGTGGTGTATGTGTGTAAGTCTTCCCTGTAATTTTAATGTTGGCTGACATATTTCTCCAAGATCGGGATACTTTACAGCTGCTTGCAGAAATTATCTATAAGTGGTGTACCAGCAGCTTAATGACTTGTATACTTTGCTACACAAAAAAAACTCTAAAAGATCAATTTGGCTGGATCTTCCTCTCTATGTTATTTTCATATAGGTACTATTGTAATGTATTTCTTATTATAGCTTCCATAATTTGTCTCCCTTCATATATAGTGATGGATGGCCGGGGCACTTTCCCAGCTGGGGGGCCTACTTAATGGATGGCAGATGGCAGCCTCCCTGGGTTGCAGAGGTGCCTCAGATTCCCACAGGGCCACAAGGGAGTTGGAGTTCAGCACAGCCCTGTTGGGTTTTATGGGTGCTGCAGGAGTCACGGAGCTCTACTACATCAGGCTTCCACCACACCTGGGTGTACTTCCAAATTATGGTGATGGGCCACCTGATGTGCTCCTGGGTGCGGGGTTATAGAAGCTCACTGCCTTCATTCCGGGAGCCAGAGTTGTGAGGTGGAGGACAAAGTTTGATGGAGAAGGAGTGGAAGAACACTGAGGAAGAAAATAGAGAGAGAAAGAGAGAAGAGAAGGCAAAAAAAGAAGTACTGTATGCTACTTTTATTGTGCCTATGTTTTTTAAATGTGCTATGCAGGTGGGAAAAGGAAAAGGAAGCATTTCCCACAGCAGAATAAAGCGTGTCTGTTGCAGAGACGTGTGCCTGTGTCTTCTTATGACACATTTGGGGAGCTGGTGCACCCCCTGGTAGCCATATATATATATACGAGGGGGGACCCAAAAATAACCGGAATTTTGTTGTTGTTAGGTTATTTATTTATTTCCGGTTATTCTTGGGTCCCCCCTCGTATATATATATATATATATATATATATATATATATATATATATATATATATATATATATATATATATATATATATAATGTGTGTGTGTGTATATATATATATGTTACATAGTTTACTGTCAAATAATGCAAAGAGTATGCAACATGTGTTTCGCCCTTATTTGGGCTCATCAGGCGTATATACTCCCCTCATGGGGATCGAACCTCGGACGTCAGCAGCAAAGCCCCTTTACGTTGTGCCACAGCATGTGATTCATTTATTTGACAGCCTGGAGATCTGAGTAATTTCATTCATAGCATTCACAGTCTGAAACACAATCTGATTGTATTGGTGGTTACCTACAAGGTAATGCACGTGGTTGGTCTGCAAGTCGGCAAACATCCGCCACACCCTTCTCAGTTGCGAGGAGCAGATTATAGAATGTTACATTGTTTACTGTCAAATAATGCAAAGAGTACGTGACACGTGTTTTGCCCTAATTTGGGCTCATCAGGCATACACACTCCACTGCACCCCTCACCGACTACGAATGCTATAAATATATATATATATATATATATATATATATATATATATATATATGTATGTATATAGTGGTCAGTAGGGAATTTCACAGAACCCCATACATCAGACACAATTACACGAAATTCAAACAGATTTTCTTTGTAAAATAAAATACCTTTTTCACAGGTCTCACTATTTTCTTTCCTCTTCATTCCTTCTCCATTCCTTTTCCTTTCCTTTCCTTTCTTTTGCTCCTCCAGGCAAACCTTGTCCAACTCCTCTCCTAACTCTGACCCCTGAGTGGATGGAAGCTGCTCTTTTGATGCCGGACCTGGGAATACTTCTGGTGTCAAGAAGGAAGCACTCTTAGGTCAGGTGGAAACCCCTGTAAGTAGGGACAGCCCTATCTAGTAGCTTCCTATGTCAGTGCCCACTGAACATAACAGGGCTGTCCCATGGGACTGCAACTCCCAGCATGCCCTGCAGGCACATGAAGAATCATACTAGCCACCAAGCTTGTTGGGGAAGCATTTGTTCTTGACAGGCAGCCACCCTGTCCACCAACTACACTGGCCTCTCTGCCAGGTAAGGGTACAGGGTTTGTTCCAGCCGGGAAATCAGCCCACCCTTGCTGTCGATCACTATATATACTGTAAATAAATATATATTTACCGTACATATATGTCTAACAAAGGTTTATAAATAGTGTCTTCAATTTCTTAAATACAACTGGTAAAATTCCATCAACTTTGGGGGGGTTTGTTAGTTTATAACATATCAAGAGCCTGAAGCACAACTGTCTCTTCTACTGTTAAATCTGTAAACTCAGAGCTCGATTTTATTTCTGCCTGAGGCATTCCATTTATTTCTTCTGTTACAAATACTTGAGAAAAATGTTTATTTAATTTATATTGTTCATTGATTACATGGTGGCCCAGTGGTTAACACTGCTGCCATGCTGGGGACTGAATTTAAATTCGAGGCGTAGGCACGGTCTGTGTGGAGCTGTATGCCTTTTCATATTTGTGTAGTGTTTCTCTAGGACCTTTAATTTCTTCTCAGGACCTGTGGATATGTGTGTGTGTGTTTGTGTTCCCTGTGAAGTTGAGGACTTAACCCCTTTTTTGTTCCCAGGCCTTTCCAGAGAAGGGTCTGGCTGTCTGAAACCTTCCAGCTATATAAGGTGGAATCATGAAATGAGTACTCAATTGATTAATTGCTATTATTAAAAGCATTATCCAGCTAATGTAATACTGCATATAAGTAAAATTGAAAGGTTACCTAATTTAGCAATTTATTGTTAAGTAGCTAGTTAACACCATCATAAGATCCTCACGTGTGTGTAGTTCAAATCTAGAATTCCAGATGCATGTGACAGCAGCTTTGAAAATTGCACCACCAAACTGCAATGAATTAATTGTTTGGTTATAATTACTAGAGAGAAGAAGCTAATTTCTTAATTTATTCTAGAATTTTTTAATCAACTAATTAATTAGTGTGCTCATTCATTTTCACTCATGGTAGCAACATGCTGAGCTAAAAAGACCAGGCCATTCTTTTTAACTACTTTTTCCAGCTCTTCCTTTAAGACCAGATGAATGATACTGTACGTATATTCTCTCCTGTGTGTCCTGGGTCTGCCCCTGGAATTATTAAATTGAGGAGTGCTTGGGTCAGGGTGCAGCCTAACTACAGTACATTCCCCCACTGGGTTCTTTCAGCTGTATTCTACTGATCTAAAGAAACAGTGATCCTGCTCTGAAATCCCTTCCTTAGCAATATTCTTTAATTAATGATTAATTATAATCCAGGTCTGCGTGCTTCAGGGCCCAAGGTATTGGAATTAAACTCCAAAGTTGCCAGTTCAGTTCCTGCCTGTGGCTCACTGTGTGACCTTGAGCAGATCTTTCAGGCTTCAATTTAAAAAAAAAAAGTTTGTAAACTGTTGGAATATATTTCTATATTTGTAATATCCATCCATCCATCCATCCATTATCCAACCCGCTATATCCTAACTACAGGGTCACAGGGGTCTGCTGGAGCCAATCCCAGCCAACACAGGGCACAAGGCAGGAATTAAACCCCAGGCAGGACGCCAGCCCACCGCAGGGCGCGCACACACACACCAAGCACACACTAGGCACAATTTAGAATCACCAATGCATCTAACCTGCATGTCTTTGGACTGTGGGAGGAAGCCGGAGCTCCCGGAGGAAACCCACGCAGACACGGGGAGAACATACAAACTCCATGGTGGGAGGACCGGGAAGTGAACCTGGGTCTCCTAACTGCGAGGCAGCAGCGCTACCCACTGTGCCATCGTGCCGCCCTTTTTGTAATATCAATTTTAAAATAAATAGCATAATTGGATGCATACATTTTTAGATAGATAGATAGATAGATAGATAGATAGATAGATAGATAGATAGATAGATAGATAGATAGATAGATAGATAGATTGATAGATAGATACTTTATTAATCCCAATGGGAAATTCACATTCTTCAGCAGCAGCATACTGATACAATAAATAATATTAAATTAAAGAATGATAATAATACAGGTGAAAAAAACAGACAATAACTATGTATAATGTTAAATATTAACGTTTACCCCCCCTGGTGGAATTAAAGAGTCGCATAGTTTGGGGGAGGAACGATCTCCTCAATCTGTCTGTAGAGCAGGACAGTGACAGCAGTCTGTCGCTGAAGCTGCTCTTCTGTCTGGAGATGACATTATTTAGTGGATGCAGTGGATTCTCCATAATTGATAGGAGCCTGCTGAGCGCCCTTCGCTCTGCCACAGATGTTAAACTGTCCAGCTCCATGCCAACAATAGAGCCTGCCTTCCTCACCAGTTTGTCCAGGCGTGAGGCGTCTTTCCTCTTAATGCTGCCTCCCCAGCACACCACTGCGTAGAAGAGGGCGCTCGCCACAACTGTTTGATAGAACATCTGCAGCATCTTATTGCAGATGTTGAAGGAAGCCAGCCTTCTAAGGAAGTATAACCGGCTTTGTCCTTTCTTGCACAGCGCATTAGTATTGGCAGTCCAGTCTAATTTATCATCCAGCTGCACTCCCAGATATTTATAGGTTTGCACCATCTGTACACAGTCACCTTTGATGATCACTGGGTCTATGAGGGGTCTAGGCCTCCTAAAATCCACCACCAGCTCCTTGGTTTTGCTGGTGTTCAGGTGTAGGTGGTTTGAGTCGGACCATTTAACAAAGTCATTGATTAGGTCCCTATACTCCTCCTCCAGCCCATTCCTGATACAGCCCACGATAGCAGTGTCATCAGCGAACTTTTGCACATGGCAGGACTCCGAGTTGTATTGGAAGTCCGATGTATATAGGCTGAACAGGACCGGAGAAAGTACAGTCCCTTGTGGCGCTCCTGTGTTGCTGACCACAATGTCAGACGTGCAGTTCCCAAGACGCACATACTGAGGTCTGTCTTTAAGATAGTCCACGATCCATGCCACTAGGTATGAATCTAATCCCATCTCTGTCAGCTTGTCCCTAAGTAGCAGAGGTTGGATTGTGTTGAAGGCGCTAGAGAAGTCTAGAAACATAATTCTTACAGCACCACTGCCTTTGTCCAAGTGAGAGAGAGATCGATGTAGCATATAGATGATGGCATCTTCCGCTCCCACCTTCTCCTGATATGCAAACTGCAGAGGGTCAAGGGCGTGTTGAACCTGTGGCCTAAGGTGGTGAAGCAGCAGCCTCTCCATGGTCTTCATCACATGTGATGTCAGAGCAACAGGCCGAAAGTCATTCAGCTCACTAGGACGTGATACCTTTGGGACTGGGGTGATACAAGATGTTTTCCAAAGCCTCGGGACTCTCCCCTGTTCCAGGCTCAGGTTGAAGATGCGCTGTAGAGGACCCCCCAGCTCCGATGCACAGACCTTCAGCAGTCGTGGCGATACTCCATCTGGACCCGCTGCTTTGCTGGCACGAAGTCTCCTCAGCTCTCTGCTCACTTGCGCTGTTGTTATTATGGGTGGGGATGTTTTTCCTATGCTGGTATCAGCAGAAGGATGTGTGGAGGGTGCAGTACTCCGAGGTGAGAGTGAGAGTGGGTTAGGGTGGTCAAACCTGTTAAAAAAGTTGTTCATTTGGTTTGCTCTCTTCACGTCTCTCTCAATGGTGGTACCCCGCTTCGAGCTGCAGCCAGTGATGATCTTCATCCCATCCCACACTTCCTTCATGCTGTTATTCTGCAACTTCTGCTCCAGCTTTCTCCTGTACTGCTCCTTCGCCGCCCTGAGTTGGACTCGGAGTTCCTTCTGCACGCGCTTGAGCTCATGCTGATCACCGTCTTTAAAAGCCCTTTTCTTCTGATTCAAAAGGCCCTTGATGTCACTTGTAATCCATGGCTTGTTGTTAGCATAGCAGCGTACTGTTCTTACTGGAACTACAATGTCCATACAGAAGTTGATGTAGTCAGTAGTGCAGTCAACAACTTCCTCAATGTTCTCATTATGAGATCCCTGCAGGATATCCCAGTCTGTAGTTCCAAAAAGTTCTCTCAGAGTATTCTCAGCCTCCGGGGTCCACTTCCTGAATGATCGTGTGGTTGTAGGTAGGACTCTAACTTCTGGTTTATAGTGAGGCTGAAGCTGAACCAGGTTATGATCTCCTTTCCCAAGCGCAGGCAGCGGGGTGGCGCTGTATGCGTCTTTAACGTTTGCATACAGTAAATCAATAGTCTTATTTCCCCGGGTGTTACAGTCCACATACTGGGAGAATGCAGGCAATGTTTTGTCCAGCGTCACATGGTTAAAGTCTCCAGCGATTAGCACAAGCGCCTCAGGGTGCTGCGTTTGTAACTTAGCAACAGCAGAATGGATGATGTCACTCGCTGACTCCACGTCTGCCCGAGGAGGGATATACACGATGACAACAATGACATGTCCAAACTCTCTGGGCAAATAGTAGGGACGTAAACTTACGGCCAACAGTTCGATATCCCTGCAGCAAGTGGAGATTTTGACATTAACATGTCCAGAGTGACACCACCGTGTATTAACATAGAGAGCGAGTCCTCCTCCTTTGTGCTTACCACAGGTACTTGCATCTCTGTCCGCTCTAACTGTGCTAAACCCGGGTAGCTCCACGTTGGCATCTGGGATGGTGTTATTTAGCCACGTTTCGCAGAAACACAACAAACTGCATTCTCTGTAGGTCCTTACATTTTTCACCAGCGCAGCCAGTTCGTCGATCTTATTTGAGATTGAGTTCACATTCCCCAGAATAACAGAAGGCACCGAAGGCTTGAAACGCCACTTTCTCGCAAGCCGCTTCTTTTTTAGCTTAGTGCCGGCTCTGCTGCCACGATACCGCCTTCTTACCTCGTTGGGTAAATATGGAACCACACCGGCACTGGCATTTGTTCTCAGCGCCCGAAGTTGAGTACTTGAATAGGCGAGTCTCGGCGTGTTAAAATCCATGCCCACGTTGTAAAAGTAAGTGTGTCCAGGGAAGGAATCCACATAAAATAAAGTGGTAGGAGTGATCAATAAATTAAAATAGAAAAATAAAAGTAGAAAAGTACACATACATATACAGTCATACACGGAGCTGCTGAAAAGGCTATACAGTATACAGTACCTGTATTGCTAAATAAGTTACTTTTAATATTATAATTAATTAATTATTATAAATGAATCATTATTTAACTAAAAAAATCAGTTCATCCTTCAATTAGTGCATTCATATGCAATTGAATAAATAATTAAATTGTAAGATTATAGCTTAATGACTTTTTATTTCATTTCATTTATTAACTTCTAACTTGTGTATCCAGTTTAGGAGCTGGTGACATTCCCAGCAGCACCAGACACAAGGTTGGAACCAACCCTGGGATGGATGCCAGTCCAACACTGGGCACAGTCACATACACCAACATGAAGGTAATTGAGAATTGTCACAATTTGGGATGTGGTAAGGAAATTTGTGGACCTGGAGAAAGACCCACACAGACCCAGGCATTAGGGAGAATATGAAAGCTCTGCACGGTCGGTGACCAGGCCAGGCTTCAAATGCTGAAACATAATCCTCTGGTTAACTCTCATAGCTAAAAATTAAAATGATTGGATAATTAGTTGAGTTTATTTATACCAGTAACATACACTTTAATTCCATCTACCATCATACGTACAAAAAATTCTAACATAATGTAATATCATTTGTTTATTTGCCATTAAAGGATCAACTTGTTGACAGGCAGACAAATAAGAGCTGCAGCCTTCCAGACTGTCAGTTTAATTTTCATTTTTTTATAGATCTTACAATCTTCTTTCTCAAAAGCTTTTAGCACAGAGCTCCTCACTTTTGCCATCAGTCAAAACAAGGCCACTGTGCAATGATAGTATAATTGTGATTTGATTCCTGGAAAGTTCTCAGATCAAGTTTAGGAGGCAAGATGTGTCTTTTTCTAACAAGATGTTATCAATATGCCAGCTTTCCCTCATATACAGTACATAAACAGCCCATCGGCATCCTCAAATATGGGCTTGCTCAGCCGTACTGTTTGAGAGGTGTTCCTATGTTCAATCTTATTTTCTTTTTTAATCTTTACTTAATCATATGCATTACAGTCTGTTTCCTGACATGTAAGCTAACCATTTAACAGTGATGACCTGAATTTTGAGCTGCAGAAGGTTACTGACATGATTTCATTGAATGGTGCACACATCCTAATACATCTGAACTTGATTCACTTGGGTCATATGGTGTGGACTAGCACCAACGCTTTACTGCTTGCCTAAGCCTTTGTTTTAGAGTGAAAGCTGGGGTGGCTTGGAAATGTGCCATTGTAGTGTGTTATTTCGAGTGGAGCCATACCTCTGTGGCTGTAGTCTCTCTTTTCTGAGCCATATCAGGCTGACCATTCCTGATGTGTCCACACATGACAGTGAAACCCTAAGTGGTGATGTTGATGTGATTACGTTTACCCCCCACCCCCCAGACCTTTTTTGTTCCATATTGTGAACTTTTTGCAATAACACAGTATTAGAAATGCCAAAGCCATTTTATAAAACTTTCTGCCATTTTTAAAGCAAGCATTGGAAATTTGTGAATAGCTTACCAGAGGAAGGAGGTTTGTAATAACACTACTTGAAAAACTTTGCACACGTTATCTGTTTTAGGAGGCACTTGAGAAGTGTGTTGTCTGTTTCAGAAGCTTAGCAAAACGATCTGACAGGTAAAGAACCTTCATTGTATACAATGGTTTTCTATAGTCAGGGTAGATCCACCATCAGAGCCTTCTGGGTGCGGTCCCAGTGGTCAGTAACGAAAAGGGGCTTTTCACGAAGACCCTCCCACCTGCTTGATGAAATGATGGAGTACCCACAAGACAAAATAATCAAGGATATGAAGTGATCAAGTCTCACACCAAAATCAAAAGTGAGAGATACCACACTGCATTGGACGGCCTGGTGTCTACATGCTGCAGTGTTAAAAATATGATCAACTCTCTGTTAGGGTGCTAAATCGCCCAGGGGCCTGTGGGGTCTTATTACATCCTTGTCTGTCATAAACACAGAAGATAATTATAAGAAAAAGATAAGATATTTTACAAGGATAGATAGATAGATAGATAGATAGATAGATAGATAGATAGATAGATAGATAGATAGATAGATAGATAGATAGATAGATAGATAGATAGATAGATAGATAGATAGATAGATAGATAGATAGATAGATAGATAGATAGATAGATAGATAGATAGATAGAACTTTATTTGTCCCAAAGGAAAACAGCTTTATTCAGAAGCTCATGAAGTGCAGATATATTATAAAAAACAACAACCTCCCTAAGCTAACACAAGCATTACACGAAAGAAGAAAAATTTTCTGACTTGATTAAAGATAAAAGAGCATTTCCAGTCACAGAGAGATACAGGCATATTGCTGTTAGTATAAAGGAACCCCAGTAGCATTTCTTGACACACATCTGCTGAATAATTCTTTGTCTGAAAGTCCTCAGTGTTGGTATGTCAGAGACAGGATGTGCAGCATTGTCCATAATGGCCATTGGTTTTGTCTTCATTCTCTCCTTCACAACTACTATCAGCATCTTGAAAGTTTGCCCTGTTATTGAGCCTATCTTCTTGATGAATTGGTTGGTGGGCTTCTCTTGAAGTGAGGCTATCAGCCCAGAACAGTGTACATTGATTTTTTTTACAGTTGGAATCCTGGCAGATTAGGGGGCTTGCTTGGGGTCACACACAGAGAGAAACCGAGGTGGTTTTTGAACCGGAATTCTTGGGATTTAAAGTTCATACCCACTATGCCACACTTATGTTTAAAGCCATATAAGGTGTCCAGTCAGTATAGGACATCACTTTCAAAAAGGGCTAAGAGAGCCCAAATGTGACCTACACCACAAGGAGGTTACTCAGATGGACATTGAAATACCCTACCATCATAAGTCTTAAACAGGAGAACAGATACATCATTGATTTAAAGGCCTCTGTGCCTTACTAAGTAAGCAGCAGAGTGCCACTCTTCATATGCTGTCATCTGACCCTATTTCTGCCCAAATCAGGACCTCCTCTTAATATTCGGTAAAGTCTCATATGAGATTTGCTATCTGGTTCTGCTTTTTTCCAACTTTGTCAGGTCTCTTTTCACAGCCTGCCTGGAGCAATTGCTTTGCAAGATTATTTATAGTTGGTGCCTGGGAAAGGTTTAGGCACAGGGAGAGCACAATAATTATCACAGTGTTTGCAAGACGGAATATTTTCTCAAAATATATGTTGTTACTGAGAAGGCCTGTTTGGTGTTTAACATGAAAAAAATATGTATAGTATTGGGTTTGGGGGTTTAATGAAAGATGCTATGTTAAAATACAAGTTGCTGGCTTGTTAAGTTTGCAAAGGAAATAATTACACAGATAGATTGCATCCTCTAAATGGAGCATTTATCTATTAATTCTTAGTGTGTACTAGTTATGGGGGTTTCATTTAGAATACTTTATACTTTTATTCAAACCAGTATCATTAAAATCACAAATGTGTGCTCATATTTGTTATAGTCACTTGCTTGGGGCCAACAATTAACTGAATTTGTAAACTTGCAATTGCAATAGTGAATTCCATCCCAGGGTGCTTTATACAAGTAGTAAAGCGTTTCCATATTTTAAACTGGTCATTAATTTGTATATAGCACCTTACATGATGAATGCCACCCCAAGATGCTTTATACACACATCATAGTGCTTCCATAGTTCTGCATCAGGGTCTTCCCGTCATTATATCTTACTAATCTGTGACAGAATACAGTCATGCAGTGACTCCACAGTTAGAACACTGATATGTTAAGTGACACAATTAAGGTCTTGGTATTAAATTTGCCACCTTGTGACTGCTTATATCAACTGTTGTTTCCATCTTAAAAAAACTGCAACATTGGCGTGTAAGATGGGTCAATCAGGGGCTGACTGTTAGTGAATGTGCCACCTTACGGTTGTATATCTCAATTTACATAGTGCTGTAAGGTTTATGGAATCCTGGTGACCTCTCAACGTTGGTTGGTTCCTTTCTTGAATGAAAAGTCAAGCTAATGAAAGGAGAGCTGAAGACTGCACACCGGGGTAATATATTGCCCCCTATAGCTACTCCAATCTGTGAGAGATGTCGTTTGGGTCAGAGGAATCAAGAGCCAGTAAATGAGCCCCCAGGAGATGGCCTTATTCTTTCTATGAGGATCAGGCTGACAGAGGAGTATTTCTGGGATGTGCTCCTAGGATGCTGCAGTTACTCCCAAATCAGACTTTAAAAGAAGCCTCTATATGGTTGCGAGACATGAATGCTATCCAGTGACCTGAGACGAAGACTGGACTCCTTTGGTACTGTGTCTCTCTGGAAAATCCTTGGGTACCGTTGGTTTGACTTTGTGTCGAATGAGTGGTTGCTCATGGAGTCCCGAATGAGGCACATTGCCTGCACTGTGGGTGAGCATCAGTTACGGCACTACGGCCATGTGGCGCGTTTCCCCGAGGGTGATCCAGCTCGTAAGATCCTCACTGTTGGGGACCCGAGTGGCTGGACCAGGCCAAGGGGTCGCCCACGTAACACCTGGCTGTGGCAGATAGAGGGTCATTTCCGGAGGGTGGGACTGGACCCACGTGTTTGCCCGGGGGTTGCCAACCAAGATCCCGATTTGTTTCGTCATGTAATGTGTGCGGCAACTCACTGTACAAGTGCATGCTCCCCAACTTGACTTGACTTGACTCTTAGGATGATGCAGTTACTCCCAAATCAGACTTTAAAAGAAGCCTCTGCTCCTCAGTCGGTGGAGCCTACAGCCAGGGGGGAAGCAATGGCAAAGCCTATCCTGGCCAGAAAATAGGTCTGAAAAGCAGGAAGTAAAAGAGTAAAGGAAGAAATGTGTTTACCAGGGCAGGTGAAAATGACAAAATTATCTTCTGTATATCTATGGGTTTCCCAAACACATCCATTAATTCTTCTGAATTGGATCTTTAAGTCACAAGAACAAGTATTGCAACAATACGTGTATATTGTGAAGGTCATCAGGGTACATAAGTGCACTATAGGGATTTTTTCCTGACGAACAGGAGCTCATTGGGAACACAGCCTGGATGGAAGGCCAACGTGCCTTTGGAATTACTGATGATAGGCCGATATACTGTGTGGAAACTGGTTGGGACAACTGCACAGGCATGACACAAAGAAGCCATCTGTTAATTGGAGATTACATTATAGATGGAGAAGTGAAGGTTGCAGTCAACTTTATATGTCATTTGAACTTTAAGTAGATGGCTACATGACTGACAAAGGGTTAGTGATGACCTGG
Source organism: Erpetoichthys calabaricus (assembly GCF_900747795.2). NCBI lineage: Eukaryota > Metazoa > Chordata > Cladistia > Polypteriformes > Polypteridae > Erpetoichthys > Erpetoichthys calabaricus. The sequence continues at coordinate 324,520,665 of NC_041394.2, forward strand.
AACATCTGCTTGGCAAATTGGCCATGAACTTAGACCCACACTATAAATGAAACTTCCTTCCTTTAGCCAGGTGAGCTTGAAGTCAGGAGTGAAGTGGAGGCAATGGCTCACCTGGCAAAGAGGTGAAAGTAAGAAGAGAAAGAAACATTAATATTATTGGTGAGACAGGAAAGAGGAGAAGAAAGGTAGGCAGGAGAGAAAATATAGCATAATGTAGGGTCAGGTCCTGGAGTCTCTTAGCATTTACTCTTGTCCTGTTATGTAAATCTGTGCCCCGGAACCTATCTGAGACCCTTTTTACTGTAATAAATCCATTGCTACTGGATCTTTGATGTGTCTGTGAGTCATTCTGAATCTGGGGGTCTGTTCAAAAGTGCCTCTCCACTGCTTACAAAATACTTATGTAATACTTACAAAAACATATTTTATATATTGCATGTAATTTTACATGTTCTGTATGTGTTGCATGCTATGTATGTTTTGTATCTTGTGTTGTAATGTGTGTCTCGGGAACTGCAGGTCTGACATTGTGGTCAGCAACACAGGAGCGCCGCAGGGGACTGTACTTTCTCTGGTCCTGTTCAGCCTATATACATCGGACTTCCAATACAACTCGGAGTCCTGCCACGTGCAAAACTTCGCTGATGACACTGCTATCGTGGGCTGCATCAGGAATGGGCAGGAAGAGGAGTATATGAACCTAATCAAGGACTTTGTTAAATGGTGCGACTCAAACCACCTACAACTGAACACCAGCAAAACCAAGGAGCTGGTGGTGGATTTTAGGAGGACCAGGCCCCTCATAGACCCCGTGATCATCAGAGCTGACTGTGTGCAGAGGGTACAGACCTATAAATACCTGGAAGTGCAGCTGGATGATAAATTGGACTGGACTGCCAATACTGATTCTCTGTGTAAGATAGGACAGAGCTGGCTATACTTCCTTAGAAGACTGGCGTCCTTCAACATCTGCAATAAGATGCTGCAAATGTTCTATCAGATGGTTGTGGCGAGCGCCCTCTTCTAGGCCGTGGTGTGCTGGGGAGGCAGAATTAAGAAGAAGGACGCCTCACGCCTCACGCCTGGACAAACTGGTGAGGAAAGCGGGCTCTATTGTAGGCACGGAGCTGGACAGTTTGACATTCGTGGCAGAGCGACAGGCACTGAGCAGGCTCCTGTCAATTATGGAGAATCCAATGCATCCACTAAACAGTGTCATCTCCAGACAGAAGAGCAGCTTCAGCGACAGACTGCTGTCACTGTCCTGCTCCACTGACAGACTGAGAAGATTGTTCCTCCCCCAAACTATGCGACTCTTCAATTCCATCTGGGGGGGTAAACGTTAACATTATTCAAAGTTATTGTCTGTTATACCTGCATTTTTAATACTCTTTAATATTGTTTTTATATCAGTATGCTGCTGCTGGAGTATGTGAATTTCCCCTTGGGATTAATAAAGTATCTATCTATCTATCTATCTATCTATCTATCTATCTATCTATCTATCTATCTATCTATCTATCTATCTATCTATCTATCTATCTATCTATCTATCTATCTATCTATCTATCTATCTATCTATCTATCTATCTATCTATCTATCTATCTATCTATCTATCTATCTATCTATCTAAACAGTAGCATGTTAAAGAATTCATTTGGTGCCACAAAGAGAATGTCTACGGTGAAGTCTACAACCTTGAAGTTTGCCTTACCCCATTCCAATGCACTATAATGGCAGAGTACAAGTATTTCTATCATTTTTGCAACTTGAAAATCAAAATGTAAAGGTACTCATTCAGGGCTGTAAAGGGAGTAATGTCTACAATAGGATGGAATCTATAATCTGGATGTAGTGCTTTACATAGTGAGCACCACTTGAGTATGATTTACAGACATAGCCTTATCACTTCCATGTTTTACCTAATGGTACAATAAATATGTTAGCAAAGACTATGGAGGGGAAGAGTCATGGCTCCATATGGGACTGGCCATTTAGCCGTTTGTCAAGTTAGCCGTATGTCAGTCGCAAAGTGTACAGGTCATTGCAACTCATGCCCTGTGGGTCTGGTGTGGGTTGCCTGTATGCAGACTTTAACTGCCAGTATATGAACTGATCATCACATCTCAGTGACCTATCGCTGGGTCCTTGTAAGGTAGTGTTTCTTAACCACTAGATCACAAGTCCATGGGCGCAAGGGTTAACCCCATTGGTTTGCAAGTGGGTTGTGGTGGGCTGCCTATGCCAGTGTTTCTCAATCATTGGATTACGACCTGTGTTGCCACCAATGGGTCGTGGATAACAGCAGCTGGTTCGCAAATGAATTTTGGTGGATCGCCAAAGCAATCAGCAGGACAACACAATATGTTTCCCTGTTTCTAAGTAAGTTCATTTCACTAAGTAGGCCCCCGATCGTTTTAGTAAACTGCTAATGGGCCCTCAATGAATGTAAAAAGGCAAAACGGGAATATGGGACCATAATGGAAGGCATAATACATACGAATTAGCCATGTGGAGCAGTGCTGGTCAAAACAAACATACAGGGCACCTCCAAGAGTCAGAAAACATGTGAGACCTTGTGAAATAATAACAATAATAATGAAAGATGTATTACTGAGGCCGGTTTTGGTGAATGCAAGAACATTATTACTCTATTGTTGTCCTATGGCCCTGAGTGGTAAGTATAAATTGCCTCAACTTGGTCGGTCATAAATTCTGAACGAACTATATTTTAAATAATGGCATGTTAATTGGCTTTTCTGCATTTCAAGGGGAATCTATAACCTTCTAACACAACACACACAGCATGACACACACCATGACACACACACCATGACAGTACACACCATTTTAAGGTGATTTACAGGCAGAGTTCTATTACTTCCATAGTTCTCTCAATGGTAAATTAAACATGTTAGCTAAGGTTACACTCTGTGGGTGGTCTTCACTTTGAAATTGGTTGGTTGTATATAGCAAGTTTACATAGTGAGGCCCATCTCACAGTCAAGTAAAGTCAAGTAGGGGAGCATGCACTGGTACAGTGCGCTGCCGCACCACTACATGACAAAACAACTCAGGATCCCAGTTTGCAATCCCCCAGGCAGACACACGGTCCAGTCCCACCCTCTGGAAATGACCCTCTATCTGCCGCAGCTAGGTGTTACGTGGGCAATCCCTTGGCCTGGTCCAGCCACTCGGGTCCCCAACAATGAGGATCTTATGAGACGGATCACCGTCGGGGAAACGCGCCACATGGCTGTAGTGCCGTAGCTGACCCTCCCTCACAATGTAGGTAATGTGCCTCATTTGGGACTCCATGAGCAACCGCTCATTCAACACAAAGTCAAAGCAACGGTACCCGAGGATTTTCCGGAGAGACACAGTACCAAAGGAGTCCAGTCTTCATCTCAGGTCACTGGATAGTGTCCATGTCTAGCAACCATATAGCAAGACAGGAAGCACCAGGACTCTAAAGACTTAGACCTTTGTCCTTTTGCATAGATATCGGGAGCGCCACACACCCCTTTCCAGCGACCTCATGACCCCCCATACTGTCCCAATCCATCTACTGACTTCATAGGAAGAGTCACCAGAGACATTAATGTCACTGCTGAAGTAAGTAAACCTCTCGACAAGGTTGACACTCCCTCCACGGACAGACACACTGCTGATGGCTGTGCCCAAGAGGTCATTAAAGGCCTCTTGGTTTTTATCCAGGACACTTTCAAGCCCAGACACTCAGACTCCTCGTTCAGTCTCTCAAGTTCCCTGATCAGAGCCTCCATTGACTCCACGAAGATCACAGCATCGTCAGCAAAGTCAAGATCCATGAATCTTTCTTCACCAACAGATGCCCCACAGCCACTGGACCAAACCTTGCAAAACCATCTCAAAGTGCTCAAGAATAATTATTTTTCTATTTTTTATCACCATGACTCTGCCACATGTGATTAGCATTGGCTACAAAAGGAGGCAGTGGCAGAAGCTGAACTGTCCGATATACAGGTTTCAGTCCAAAGGGCCAAACTGCCTATATTTGAACATTTCCTTTGCTTTGTTTTTGTAATTTTAAGAATAAAATAGCTTCATATGAGTGTGTACAGGTGTGTGTCTAAATATTCTGTGCCCTGTAATTGACTGGTGCCCTCATGCCATTTAGTTCAAGCCTTCTACCTGATGACAAATTCCATCCACACAACCAGGAACAGACTGTTTTGATAATGGATGGACAGACACAGAAATCTTCAGGAGAGAATTTAATGGGCACCAAGCACTTTTACCAACTACTGAACAGAACCAAAAAAAGCCTCAGGAAACCTTGTTTAGGATCTCACCATTCCAGTAATGGCATTCACACTCTCACATACCACAATTCTGAAAACAGACTTCCATCCATTCGTAACCCACTTAATCCTGCTCAGGGTTCCGGGGGATGAACTTTCATCATAGTGTAACTGATTTTGTATTATGGTTAAACTGACTATTTTATACAGGAGGCAACTAGCTCTTTTAAATAATTAAATTCCCTTTACAGGTCTCACCGAATAGCCTTGGTACAGATGAGTATTGTCTTCAATTGCTAAACTTGAAATGCAAAATTTTCTCTCAGACACAGCCAACACCGATTGCCTGTTTCTCCCCGTTTAATATTGATGAGATGATTCAGCATATGCTTTATTTATATTTTTGTAAGGATGGCATATGCTCGCCTGCTAGAACCTCAGCAGGGCAAGCAACAATTTGTCACTCAAGGGGACATCTCTGTGAAAAATGCGAGGGAGACAACGGCTGAATTATTCACAGGCTGTCCCGATTTTTTAAAAAATCACCATGGTTGTTTCTTTCTCTGGAATTGCTTAAGTTGTTTAGCACAGCCTGCTGGGCACCACTTTATTACTTCATCTTGCCTAATTTTTGGTATATACTTTCTAACCTCAGGAATCCACCACATTTTGGTACCTGTTAATTTTTAAAACAGCTGGATGCAAAAAAATAAATAAATAAAAATTGTTTACAGTGCTATGTCAATTAACTTCACGCTTGGAACATCATGATGTGGTTTAGTCTCATCTGTATCAAGGAAACAAGTCTTAAGAAATTAATCTCTTGGACAATTTTGTCAGTATTTTTCCATGCACACATTTTCTACCCCTTTAAAATGCGTATTGTAGTGAGTGGACAGTGTGGCCCCCTAGTGGCTAAAGTGCTGGACTGCAAATCAACACTTGTTTCTTTTGAGTGAATCACTTAGGTTGAAAACACTTAGGATGCTGAAGTAGATGTGAAAATGTAAAGCACTTGGGGGCACACTTTACTATGAAAGGTGCTATATAAAACTCACAGACCACATGTTCAATTTCTGCTGTCTCACTGAGCCAGTTGGCTAATCTGCACTGAATACACAGTATAGGGCTGAAGGTTTGCCCATCATTATGAAAGCTGCTATAAAGCCACAAGCCTAAGATTCCATCCCCTCTATTGTCTTACTGAGCAAGTGGGTCAATCTGTTTATACTCCAGTTCTAAATATTATTTATAAGGAATAAGTGCTTGGTGTGTGGATGTGTTTGTGTGTGTCCTGCGGTGGGTTGGCACCCTGCCCAGGATTGTTTCCTGCCTTGTGCCCTGTGTTGGCTGGGATTGGCTCCAGCAGACCCCCGTGACCCTGTGTTTGGATTCAGCGGGTTGGAAAATGGATGGATGGATAAAGATTTAAAGTGTTATGTCACTATGAAAGTAGTTACATGACACAATATGGGACAGATTCAGTTTACTCAAACTGGTCAGCTTATTTGCTTGGATTCCAGTTCTAAATCCATATCACAATCTGTGCTGAATATGTAGCACTTAAGGTGACACTGAACTATGAAAGGTGCTATATACCATAAAATCGCAGTCTAGATTCAATATTCTGCACTGTCTCTTAGAAATAACCTGCTTCTACACCAGTTTTAAATCTACTGTATATGATCTGTTCTGAGAGTTTGTATTTCACTATAAAAGGTGATATACTGTAATACATTCAGTCTCCTCCACTGTCTCTCTGAGAACATTAGAACAATCTAGAAATCTAGACAAAAACAGGCCATTCAGCCCAACAACAGGTGGAAGTCAAAAGGTGGACAGTAGCTGAGCAAGATGATTCAAAATGACAGAGCAGGAGAAGCAGGCTTTATGGGAACATGCTTGACAGAGGGCAAGAGAGGTTGAGACACTCGATGATACCGAGGAAGGGCATAGGAAGAATGTTGAGGGTACACGTAAGACAAGAGATATGAAACATCACATATTTTGAAAGTTATTCTATTATCTGTCTTTGTCAAGTAACATATCTGGTAGATTACATAAATCTACAAATGGAACAAAACCAGATTGTATGATGTTATAACACACTGGTGAGGCCTCGTCTGGAGTACTTTGGTACAGTTTGGGTCTCCAGGCTACAAAAAGGACATAACAGCACTTGAAAAAGTCCAGAGAAGAGCGACTAGGCTGATTCCAGGGCTATAGGGGGTGAATTATGAGGAAAGATTAAAAGAGCTGAGCCTTTACAGTTTAAGCAAAAGAAGAGTAAGAGGTGACATGATTGAAGTGTTTAAAATTATGAAGGGAATTAGTCCAGCGGATCGAGACTGTTATTTTAAAATGAGTTCATCAAGAACATGGGGACACAGTTGGAAACTTGTTATGGGTAATTTTCACACAAACATTAGGATGTTTTCCTTCACACAAAGAACCAAGGACACTTGGAATAAGCTACCAAATAGTGTGGCAGACAGTAAGACTTTAGGGACTTTCAGAACTCGACTTGATATTTTTAGAAGAATTCAGTGGATAGGAGTGGCGAATTTTGTTGGGCTGAATGGCCTGTTCTCGTCTAGATTCTTCTAATTATCTAAAGTCAAAGAATCAAGCAGAGTCTGCTAGGATACAGAAAGACTCTCATTTTGCAAACGTTTTCTTGCTTTTATTAATTTTTATTATATGGAGAACTTATCCAAAATCTGATTTCTGCTCAGCAGTGTTTATTTCTCCAATGATTTATTGAATTATTTGATTTATTTAAAGATTTATTTTCCAGAATTAAAATGTACAGTACTGCACAAATAAAATACATAATATATAAAGTAAAGAGGCTTCCTTAAACAGAAAGGTGCTTGGCTTCCAGCTGACTTGACCCTTGGTCCTGTTGAAAGCTTCAAGACGCTGCCAGGCTTTTGCAACACAACATCTGTACACTTTTTCCCAAGCATGTCTTTTTAAACTGCTGCTAAGGTCTACTGTTTCCATTTCTTTTTCTTTGCAGGGTGGGCTTACCAATCCATTTTTCTCGCTTGCTGCACTGCTCTGACATCCAATCAAGTGAAACCGACATAGCTAATCTCATTGTGTCTCATGAGCGGAACCTGTTAAGGTGTTTTTCTGTGTCAATTACAGCTTTATAAGCACTAACGTTCCCTGGCCTTTTACAAGTCACCTTCCACTTCTGTCTCTTTCAATCTAATTGTAGATTTGCACAAGCCATTTTGCATTAAAACTGCTATTTACATACGACCAATCAATTTTATGTTCCCATTTCCCTGGGAGAAGGGAAATGGAATGAAGCCTTTGACAGCAGTTATGGATGCAATGCTTGATCCAGCCTGCAGTGAGAACAATTACAGCACATGAGTCCCATCATACCAGTATAGCACCAAGTAGCAACTTAATGGATGTAATCGGACTGTGACATGAAAGGTGCATGAGGTGGGTAAACATGCCAGCCCTTGAGGATGCTATCCTAGAACCAGCTTGTGGAAGGCATTAGTACATCCTGCCAGTTTGATGTCCATTGCTGTGTTTATGTGCTACAGGAATTCCCATTTCTGATGTCCCATCTTCTCACATCATTGCATTCACATGAATATCTTTTTTGTGAAAATAAGCATCAAACTAAAAGCATTAAAATTATCCCATGTCACCCAATATCCGATATCAGCAAGTTCTGTCTGACCAGATTCTTTTTTTATATATACGAAGGGGTACCCAAAAATAACTGGAATTGAAGAAAAAATGTTTTAATTATTTTTAACTTACTAAAACTTTAGTCTCCTTCAAAGTACTCTCTATGTGAATGAGTGCACTTGTCCTAACGGTTTTCCCACTGGTGGAAACATTTTTGGAATTGCTGAAGAGGAACGTTGTCCATTGCTGGCAGCGATTTTTCTTTGACTTCCTCAACGGTACAAAAACGCTTTTCTTTGAGTTCTTTTTTCATATGCGGAAAACAAGAAAAAGTTGCACAGAGCAAAGATCAGGCGAGTAGGGAAGGTGGCAAGAACTCCAAGACACACAAGCCAATTCAGAAATCTCTTCAATAGTCTGACGGCAAACTTTTTCAAGATTTTCGTCATTCTTAATAGTGGGAGGTCGGCCAGATCTTGATTGGTCTTCAAGTGACATTTCCCCTCGTTTGAAATGTGAAAACCACTCATAGACCTGTGTTTTACTTAAAGCTTCCTCTTCAAAAGCAGTTTCAAGCATCACTACAGTTTCAGCAGCTGTTTTCCCTAAGAGAAAACTAAATTTAACACAGACTCGCTGTTCTTTATGATCGCCCATCACAAAAATCTCAGAATACATTTAATAAGCACCAAAAAAAATGACGCAGAATGCCGTATGAACAATACAGAGCAACGCCACTTGGCAGACTGCGACAGAATACTGTAAGTATGCTACACCTAGCCGCAAAATTTGCAACTAAGTCTAGATTGCCCGCCAGGTATAGATTCTGGTTATTTTTGGGTACCCCTCGTACATATATATATATATATATATATATATATATATGCATTTATTATTTGTCAGAAGATCACCCACCAAGTTCCACCTAGGTGTGTGATACCACCCCAGGCTGAGAGGGGGCACTACTGCTAACTGTTCAGTCCTTTACTTCCTCCAAAGCACAGAGAAACCATCCAGTGAGTGCAAGTGACTCCTCCCCTTTCAGTCCCTGAGCTATAAGTACTCGACCGCCCAGAAAGAGACATCACTTCTACCTAGAGCGTCCAGAACTAAGAAGCCCTGTGCCTTTCAGAAGGCAGACAAGAAAGCCTTCTGCATTCCAGCCACTTTAAGTTTTGTTTCCTTTTGCACCACTGAGCATTTGTTTCGTTTAAACAGGTGCCCCAAACATCTATCCATCCATCCATTATCCAACCCGTCATATCCTAACTACAGGGTCACGGGGGTCTGCTGGTGCCAATCCCAGCCAACACAGGGTGCAAGGCAGAAAACAAACCCTGGGCAGGGTGCCAGCCCACCACAGTGCCCCAAACATTTTTCTTTTATTTCCTCGAATGAACACAATTGTCAATAAACGGATCCTTGAGGGCGCTCTTGCCCCATGAAACCCAACAGACAGATGCAGACACTGGTTTAAAAGCACCCAAAAGTATTTTTATTTTCTTCTTCTTAGTGCCCCAAAGCACCTCTACCACCATAAACAAGTAATCACTAATAATAAATACACACTGTTAAACATAATAATTCTCCTGTCCTCCCAGCAGCTCCATCACACTCCCTCCCAACTCTGGCTCTGCTTGCTGGGTCTCTACCAGTTGCTTATATAGTCCTTGACCTGGAAGTGCTCCTGTCCTTCTGTTCAAGTGATTGATTTGCACTTCTGGGTCAGATGGAGACTTGTATTTTTCTTCAGCCCGGAAGTACTTCTGTTCTTCCGTCCCCGTGACTTGGGAGTACTTCCAGGCTATACGGGAAACAAAAATCCCCTCATCTCCCTGCAACGTCACATGGTGGCCCCCACGGTACCCAGCAGGGTTGTGAAGCCAAACTCCATCTTTCATGATGCCCTGCGGGAATATGGGGCACGTCTAGGCTGCAGGGAAGACGCCATCTAGCGTCCTGGATGTGTCGGCCGGGATGAGCTGCCGGCCATACATCACTATATATATATATATATATATATATATATATATATATATATATATATATATATATATATATATATACAGTAATCCCTCCTCCATCGCGGGGGTTGCGTTCCAGAGCCACCCGCGAAGTAGGAAAATCCGCGAAGTAGAAACCATATGTTTATATGGTTATTTTTAGAATGTCATGCTTGGGTCACAGATTTGCGCAGAAACACAGGAGGTTGTAGAGAGACAGGAACGTTATTCAAACACTGCAAACAAACATTTGTCTCTTTTTCAAAAGTTTAAACTGTGCTCCATGACAAGACAGAGATGACAGTTCTGTCTCACAATTAAAAGAATGCAAACATATCTTCCTTTTCAAAGGAGTGCAAAGCAAGCAGTCAAAAAAAAAAATCAATACGGCTTTTAAGTATGCGAAGCACCGCCGGTACAAAGCTGTTGAAGGCGGTAGCTCACACCCCCTCTGTCAGGAGCAGGAAGAGAGAGAGAGAGAGAGAGAGAGAGAGATAGCGAGAGACAGATAAAAAAAATCAATACGTGCCCTTTGAGCTTTTAAGTATGCGAAGCTCCGTGCAGCCTGTCCTTCAGGAAGCAGCTGCACACAGCCCCCCTGCTCACACCCCCCTACGTCAGCGCAAGAGAGAGAGAGAGAGAGAGAGAGAGAGAGAAAGTTAGCTGGATAGCTTTTCAGCCATCTGCCAATAGCGTCCCTTGTATGAAATCAACTGGGCAAACCAACTGAGGAAGCATGTACCAGAAATTAAAAGACCCATTGTCCGCAGAAACCCGCGAAGCAGCGAAAAATCCGCGATATATATTTAAATATGCTTACATATAAAATCCGCGATGGAGTGAAGCCGCGAAAGGCGAAGCGCGATATAGCGAGGGATCACTGTATATATACATACATACTATACATAATTGACTGAGCTGAAACGTCAGTATCGTGTCACAAAGTGGAGAATTCAGGTAGCAATGTTTTCACTGAATTGTCTGACTGGGACCCTCTGATTTTGAACCACATTCTTAAAAATAAATGTACTAGGGTGGTTCTTCAGAGCGATGCCATAGGGGAACCACTTTTGGCTACAAAAAGACTCATCGACATGAAGGTTCCAGAAAGAACTATTTATTTATGTAGATCCACAACAGGCTCCATACAGCAAATAACCATAAACCAACAGTAACAGATTTGTGAAATACAAATGGGTTTGTGATTTTAAAAGGACTCTTGCTGAATACAGTAACACAGTAAGTCCAGGTTTTCCTAATTTCTTGTTGTACTGCTAAGTAATGTCCCATGGAAGCATCCCAAGATGACAGCAGCCATGTGCAACCCAGCAGGGCATGATGGGAATTGTAGTGCTGAGAGTCAACCCTGCTGAGTCCCATGTGAGTTGCTAGGGGGTGCTGCAGGTTTTCGCAATGCCTACTTTTCGGGACTTCTGCCAGACCCAGAAGTGTTTGCTTCAGGCTATGCACAGGCACTGGAAGTACACCCAGGTCTGACATAAATGGAAACCATCCACCCTTCTCTGGGGCAACAGAGACAGTTGTGTTTATTGGTGCATGTGGGACCTGAAAGAAACCTTTTGTGAGGTATTTTGTAATAAACACCTCTATTTTGAACCTGTGACTGTCAGTGTGTTAGTTGTTTCTGGGGTTAGGGGCTCAGTGATGAAACGAATAATCAGGTGAGCTGGAAATTGCATCAATCACTTCGCTGTATATTTATTTTAATAGTATCAACTTTCAAACTAATTTGGCCTCAAAAACCTGCTGCTAAATTCTGAAGCTGGTAAATTCCAAACCCACAGTCGACTGTGGGAAGTCAGACAAGTCAGTGTAAGCATAAGAAGACTCAGATAATTGATATATTTAGTAAATAGCATATTTTATGTGATTTATCATCAGGAGGATATTTAGCCTGGATTAACCTGGGTGGAGTCTGCACATTTCCCCAGTCCGTGTGACTTGTTTTTGGGTTTGCTCCCATATCCAAAGATCCTGCAGATGTAATTAACTGGCCTGCTCTGTCCTGGCTCCATGTGAATGAGTGTGTGTGTACACCAGAGTGTGCCTTTCATTAGATTGGCTTTGCATCAAACAGACAGGCTGATGCCCTCACAGGCCTGAATTGGGATAAGCGGGTTTCTGAAAAATAAGTAAATGAAGGAAGGAGAAATGGTGGAGGGCATCACAAAGCTGTTCATTTACCACTTCTGCTATACAGTATGTGCTGCTAATATTCAAGTAAAAAAACTGTAATACTGCTAGTTTATATAACATTAAAAGTCATACTGATAGCTTATATAACATTAAATGTATTTTCTGTACACCCCAAATGTTTTCTATTATTTTATTTTAATTTGAACCAGGATGCCAAAACACAAGAACCCACACCTCCCTTTTAATTTTATGGGGATGTGCATGTGCTCTGGAACAGTTATGTAACTTTTCTTATGAAGACAGATGATGAATTACAATATTTGCATGAAATACTCTTACAAAAAATTATGAGCAAAACTGAGGCACATAATCTCTAAGACAATTATCTAGAGAAAGCAGAAAACTTAAAAAAAAATCCGGGGCAAGTGAAATTCTCTCATTAGTGAGAAACTCTCAGATATACAGCATGTCTGTCTGCTAGGTAGGCCTTAACTTGCAGAATCAAAACTCTTGGCAAGCCAATGCTTTTTACCCAAAACCCAGCAGCTGAATCATGGACTACTCCATCAAGCATAACTGAAGGAAATGTCAGGCGGTAGAAAAGAAGTAAAATCTGATAAAATAAAAAAGAAAATGGCACTCAATTGCCAGGCTGAAAATGCCAGGCAGTGCTTAAAAGTAGGCTATATATTGTAAAATCCAAATAGGTGGGACATAAAATGTTCATTACTGCTTTAAATTAAGATTTTTGTCATAAATTCATTATCATCCCAAGAGCCATCATGATCCCATCCTCCCCGATCTGAACCCGAGTGGTGTTTTGTTATTGGACTTCTGTGCTTGTCACAGATTCTCCATAACAAACCCCATGTTCAAGCATAGGGGTGTTCATATGTGCACTTGGCACCAGGACACCCTAGGCCTCAGTTCGATGATCGACTTTGTGGTCGTATCGTTGGACTTGCGGCCACATGTCTTGGACACTCGGGTGAAGAGAGGGGCGGAGCTGTCAACTGATCACCACCTGGTGGTGAGTTGGCTTCAATGGTGGGGGAGGATGCCGGTCAGGCCTGGTAGGCCCAAACGTGTTGTGAGGGTCTGCTGGGAACGTCTGGCAGAGCCCCCTTTCAGAAGTAGCTTCAACTCCCACCTCTGGCAGAACTTCAACAATGTCCCGAGTGAGATTGGGAACATTGAGTCTGAATGGGCCATGTTCCGTGCCTCTATTGTTGAGGCGGCTGACCGGAGCTGTGGCTGTAAGGTGGTCGGTGCCTGTCGTGGCAGCAATCCCCGAACCCGTTGGTGGACACTGGCAGTGAGGGATGCTGTCAAGCTGAAGAAGGAGTCCTACCGGTCAGAAAACTCCTTGGTGGCAGGGCCCCTGGGGGTGGATGTGATACGCCCGGAGTTCCTCAAGGCTCTGGATGTTGTAGGACTGTTTTGGTTGACACGTCTCTGCAACATCACATGGACATCAGGGACAGTGCCTCTGGATTGGCAGATTGGGGTGGTGGTCCCCCTCTTTAAGAAGGGGAACCGGAGGATGTGTTCCAACTACAGAGGGGTCACAATCCTCAACCTCCCTGGAAAAGTCTATTCGGGGGTTCTGGAGAGGAGGGTCCATCGGATAGTCAAACCTCAGATTCAGGAGGAACAGTGTGGTTTTTGTCCTGGTCGCGGAATAGTGGACCAGCTCTACACCCTTAGCAGAGTCCTGGAGGGTGCATGGGAGTTCGCCCAACCAGTCTACATGTGTTTTGTGGCATTGGAAAAGGCATTCGACCGTGTCCCTCAGGGAATCCTGTGGGGGGTGCTCCGGGAGTATGGGGTACCGGACCCCCTGATAAGGGCTGTTCGGTCCCTGTACGACCGGTGTCAGAGCTTGGTCCGCATTGCCGGCAGTAAGTCGAACCCGTTTCCAGTGAGAGTCACCGATTCTGTTCATAACTTTTATGGACAGAATTTCTAGGCGCAGCCAGGGTGTTGAGGGGGTCCGGTTTGGTGGACTCAGGATTGGGTCACTGCTTTTTGCAGATGATGTTGTCCTGTTTGCTTCATCAGGCCGTGATCTTCAGCTCTCTCTGGATTGGTTCGCAGCTGAGTGTGAAGAAGCTGGGATGGGAATCAGCACCTCCAAATCCGAGACCATGGTCCTCAGCCGGAAAAGGGTGGAGTGCCCTCTCAGGGTTGGGAGCGAGATCCTGCCTCAAGTTGAGGAGTTCAAGTATCTCAGGGTCTTGTTCACGAGTGAGGGAAGAATGGAGCGTGAGATCGACAGGCGGATTGGTGCGGCATCCGCAGTGATGCGGGCTCTGCATCGGTCTGTCGTGGTGAAAAAGGAGCTGAGCCGTAAGGCAAAGCTCTCAATTTACCAGTCGATCTATGTTCCTACCCTCACCTATGGTCATGAGCTATGGGTAGTGACCAAAAGAACGAGATCACGAATACAAGCGGCTGAAATGAGTTTCCTCCGCAGGGTGTCTGGGCTCTCCCTTAAAGATAGGGTGAGAAGCTCAGTCATCCGGGAGGGGCTCAGAGTAGAGCCGCTGCTCCTCCGCATCGAGAGGAGTCCGATGAGGTGGCTCAGGCATCTGATCAGGATGCCTCCTGGAAGCCTCCCTGGTGAGGTGTTCCGGGTACATCCAACCGGGAGGAGGCCCCGGGGAAGACCCAGGACACGCTGGAGGGACTATGTCTCTCGGCTGGCCTGGGAACGCCTCGGGATTCTCCCAGAAGAGCTAGAAGAAGTGGCCGGGGAGAGGGAAGTCTGGGCATCTCTGCTTAAGCTGCTGCCCCCGCAACCCGACCTTGGATAAGCGGAAGAGGATGAATGGATGGATGGATTCATTATCATTACAACTGACAAAACATTTTGTTGTAGTTGTGCACGTGAATACTATCTAAATATACTAGCGATATGAAGACATGAACATAATGCCAAATGCTGAAAAGTAATTTAACATAATTGCTACAAAAACACAAGTTCAGAAGTGCAGAAATTGCAATATTAGACAGAAATAAGTAAAGTTGTATATTATACAGTATGTTATTATAAAATGTATCATGAAATCAAATCAAATTGCATTTGTCACACACAAATTATACATATAGTACAAATTGTCACACACGCACGCTTGGGAGGCAGCTAAAGGGCTCAAATGAAGGTAATTAAATGCCAGACCAGGGGATGGCAGAGTGCACTAAGCCTTTCTCTCTCTCCTCTGCAGACCAGTTACGGGAAATTCCGCATGGCCCTGATGACGTCACTTCCAGTTCTGGCCCCGAGGACATCACTTCCAGTCCCGGCCCCAGTGACGTCATTTCTGGATCTGACTCTGCTGACCTCACTTCCTGTGCCTAACCATAAAACTGCCATTTTGTTTCATCCAGTCAGTTCTGTTTTGGACTTGAATCTGTAAACAACACATATTTAATTGCCTACTTTACAGCCCGATTTAAAGAATACGGGTGTCTGCCCCAAACCTTCTCTGTGGCATTTGTCTGGTAATTTGACAACATGTAGTGAAATGCTTAGTTGCTCAACTCCAATGGTTATGCCTTTAAGAAGAATAAGAAAAGGACAGTAACAATGATACAGAACTTTATAAATATCAAAAATGACTATTAGAATGTAACATATGTGATACATAATAAATAATAGCTAAATAAAAAAAACAACATACATAACTTAATGTGAGAGAGTTAACAATAGGGTATCACGTATTTCTAGACACTTGCGGACGGCCTGTGGTAAAAAAAAACTCCTCCTCGGTCTCATTGAACCGGACTGACCGCAGCACACAAAAGAGGCCATTGTTGGGATGGCTGCTATCATTGATATTTTTCTTTGTGTTGGTCTGACATCACTTGGTGCAGATGTCCTCGAAGTTAGGGTGTGTACACCCAGTGATGCATTCAACTGGTCGCACCACTCTCTGCTGGGTGCTGCTCCTAAACTAGGCAGAGATACTTCCTCTCATAATACTTTCAACTGTGGATGTAAAGGAGTCCTTTAGTAGTTGGAAGGGCGGCCTGAAATCCCTGAGGCATCCAAGTTACTAAAGACATTGTCGTCCCTTTTTAACCAAGGTGTTAGACTAGGTTAGGTTTTTCAACATAAAAGAAGCTGTCCCATCTCCACCAAGTGAGTCAGAGTACCCTTTTGTTATGTGATTAAATACAGCTTGTTCTATCTATCTATCTATCTATCTATCTATCTATCTATCTATCTATCTATCTATCTATCTATCTATCTATCTATCTATCTATCTATCTATCTATCTATCTATCTATCTATCTATCTATCTATCTATCTATCTATCTATCTATCTACCATACAGTGCCATTCAGTGGGGACTGGGCAGTCTTGTGGCCTTGGAACCCCTGCAGATTTTTTTTTTTTTTCCAGCCCTCTGAAGTTTTTTTTTTGTTTTGTTTTTTCTGTCTTCCCGGCCCTTGGACCTTACTTTATTCTTTGTTATTTAATATTGCCTAATCTTATTTTTATATTTTTATTTATTATAAACTTTTCTTTCTTCAACTTATAAAGCACTTTGAGCTACATCAATTGTATGAAAATGTGCTAAATAAATAAATAAATGTTGTTTCATATTTATCTATGTATCAATCCATAAAGAGAAAGAAACAAACAAAAATTCTCTTATTTGTTCTTTGTAAAAAATATTGTTATAAACTGCTATTAAGCATATTGTACTGTACTTTAGTGTCAAGCATATTTCAAAATTTATGACACTGAAAACCAGCACACCTTTTACAATTTGCTCTGCAAGTCAAAAAGATATCAAGCACTGTGTTTAAAAACTTAGTAGTCAAAGCATACCTCATCACACCAACTGTAATTCACACTAATGCTGCTTGACAGAAAGTCAATATCCAAACTCAAAGTGCTGGATTGCATTTTTTAGTAACGTTATACAAAATTAAAATGAATAAAATTTCCAAACACTGTAGTTGTTTGACATAAAATCTTTTGCATCTATACATTAAAACATATATTTTTTTAATATTTTACATTGTTATATGTAGTGTACTACAAACTGTTTTTTTGTTTTTTATTGAAAGTAAACACATGTAAGAATTCTAATATTCTAGAGCCAAGCAGCAAATAGATAGATAGATAGATAGATAGATAGATAGATAGATAGATAGATAGATAGATAGATAGATAGATAGATAGATAGATAGATAGATAGATAGATAGATAGATAGATAGATAGATAGATAGATAGATAGATAGATAGATAGATAGATAGACAGTATGGCCATTTGAATGACAGATAACTTGCTATACATAATAGAGGTCTATGGCACACTAGTAGCAGCATATTAGATTAGTGAACATGGTAGCCCTTTTAAACCAGTCTAGTATCACAGCGTCCAGTACAGATTTCACTTAGGATTCTATCCTTTATTCACTTCCTCACCGTAATACAAGACAATAATAATTAAACAGTCTATCTCTTTCCAAACTCTGTTCACAACATAAACTGGCCTCTTGTGCCTAGTATGGTGTGGCTGTTTAACCTCCCCATTCATAGTTACATCTATTGTAAGTTACTGATTGATTTAGAATATTAGAGCAGCTTTGACAAAAACAGACCATTCATCCAAACAAATCTTGTTAGTCCTATTCAACTAATTTCTCCAATACAACATTAAGTCAGGTTTTGAAGATCACTTAAGTACTTCTTGGTGATTTATTTCATGAACCCATAGGTCAGAAACCCTGTGCTGGCAGAAATTAGTGTAATCATAAACCAAGAAGAAAAGCTGCAATATAAAAATAGCCATTGATGAATTACCAAGTTATTATCAACCATGCATTTCAAAGGGAGAAACATATTTTTTATTTTTTCATATTTGTGCTCTTTGTGCAAAATTCATCTAAGATGAAAATGAGGAATGTGCCACCAACATTCAGGTTTATGGCTGGGTTTGTTCCTTCCCCAGTGAAGTAGAAACATGGCAGGGCTAGTCTTGTACCACGAGTAGTATTTACCGTGACCCCACCATGTTCCACGGCTGTCATAAATGACCCAAGAGCCTATTTCAAAGATGGAAATGATAGAAGGAATGAGTGGAAGAAGAGTGAAAGAGACAGAGAGGAAGGGAGGTAAAAGATGAGTGGATGATGAAAAGTAGTTCATGGAACCACATGGTTCACTAGATTAGGTACATATGAATAGGATGTCCCTGAGAGAGTGGTATTGTCAGTGATAGAATTTTCAACACATTATTCATACTTCCAAAATAAGTTGGGAGGCAGGTGTTTCTCTGGCTCTTCAGTAGACTGTGAATGTGTTCCTGCTACTACTCTTTTTCTCCATGCGGTATACAGTAGATGTATGTTCTCCCAATGTCTGAGTTTATTTTTCTTCTGGCTCTCATGTTTACTCTCACATCCCCAATGATGTCCAAGTTAATTTATTTGTTAACTCCAAAATTTGGGAAAGTGTGCGTGTGCTCCACTATGGACTGGAACTATAACTAGATTTAGTTCTTATCTCGAGCCTATTGCATCTAGAAAGGTTCAGGTCCCCCATAATTGTCAATATAGATTTTGCAATTCTGAGAATATTACTTTTTATACAGTATATTGTCATAGTCATAGGAATGTGGTAACTACATTGAAGATTGCCTCTCTTCTAACCAGTAACATATTTACAGAACCATCAAAGACCATGAAAAAGGAAAAAAATGCTCCTTAAATTGATTATCTTCAATTAAATGAGTATAATGGTAAGGCAAGAGAATACAGTATCTTTATACACTTCTAAATATGAAAGCTCTCAACGAAGATGTTATGGATGACTCTCAAGAGACACAATTAATAATAAACTCAATTGTTATTAATGGACAAGGTGTCAGTAGAGAGGCTGAGGTAAGAGCCGAGGTCATGTCATTATAATCCATCTGATAGGTTTCCAAAGCAAGCCCAGGAGGTGAGGGCAGAAGGAAGATGGCCAAAAGGAGGGATGACCAGGGTGGTGTCTATGGAGCTGTTGTTCTGAGAAAGAGGGGAAGACTCAAAGTGAACAGCAGCAGTACTGAAGGATAGGATCCAATGGACAACTTTGTGCCATTCAGAGGCAAAAAGTAAGCAAAAGTGCCTGGTCAAAGTTTGATCCCTCGCATTGAACCAAATGCTCTGGGGATACAGGGGAGACCACTAAAAGAGGGCTTAGAGTTACAGAAGCCTGTTGTACTTTCCTCTAGTCACTGCAAGTAGGCGCTGGAAGTTGTAGACAACAAGTCAACAAGAAGTGGAGGGACTAAATTACCAGCCAAAATGGTCATTGGGGAGCCTATGGACAGCCCCTTTCAGTTAGGCCCATTTCAAAGCATATAAAAACTGAAGGAAATAATCCAAAAGAAGTTAACCTATGCTTATTTTTTTTCAGAGAAAGAACTCCCCTTAGAATTTTTTTTCTCCAAGCACCGTAAACTGGGCTTTGCGCTTTGTTGGAGAATGGAGTGAAACTAAGGGTTAAAAGGCTCCTGCAAATGGCCTAACATGCCAAGATGTCTGGTTGTAAAAGATTTCTTCAGTATCATGTCTTATAGTTTACTAAATACCTCATTATGTAAGCATAATATATTCAATAATGTCAACAAACAGTATACGATACGGTGGGTACTGCTGCCACCTCATGGATCCAGCTTCTTGGATTTGTATCCTGCTTGTGGTTTCTGTCTGTGTGGATTTTGCACGTTCTCGCAATGTCTGTGTGAGTTTATCTCGGGGTACTCAGGTGATCTTCCCTCATCTCTAAAGACATCCTAGTTAGTTGTCCTATGTGAGTGTGGATGTGTTCATGAAGGAGGCCTGCCATGGACTGACACCCTGCCCAGGGTCAGCTTCTATTGGCTCCACATCCAACACTGACACAAATTCATCAGATCTCATAATGAATGAATGGATGGATGGATAGTTTGAACTTGTGTAAATATAAGCAAAAAAGTATTCACTTATTTATTTATCAAACAACTAATTCATTAAATATGTAATTAGGCAGCCTTTATAGCATTTATTCATTAATTGGTTGATTAATTTGTAACCAGTCACTCATCCAATTCATTAATCACTTAGGTAATTAACTGTTAATAGATGAACAATTAATCAGTTAGTCAGCTATTGAATAACTGGCCAGTTCAATAATGAACTAATTTATTCATCCGTTAAAAACAATCTCTCAGGTTTGTTTGTACATTTTTTTTGTTGTAATTAATTTCCTTAGAGAAACTTGCAAGGAGTACTCTATGTATGACAGGGGATTCTTGTCTAACTACATGATTGATGATGGTACATCACTTTTGTAGATCAGGAAGCCAACACAGTGACCGCTAGCCCCTTCATTCCTCAATCCAGAGCTCATTAATGGTGATATTAAAATAAAGAAAATCTTTCCCCTTTTTACGTTCAACTTCAAACTAACCAGCTGCTCAGCCTTTCCAAATGACAACTCTGCAGCCGCCCCATCATCTGTTGCCATGTTGCCTTGCCCCTGGCTCACACAAACTGGACCGTGAACAACAAAAGAGCTGGGCTTTGCTCTTTTCCTGCAATTGTTTCCAGGCCACAGCTACAAGCTCACTTCAAATGCATCACGCCTGACATCTTTTCTTGGGACAGCAGGCACGCGCGCATTCCTGAGGGCATGCAACTGCCATTGCACCCATCACCCAGATGGCACCTTATATAATCTGAATAAACGGAGATTTTCTTTGAAGGCTTTAAATTGATTTTATGCTTTCTTTGTTTTCATGGTTTAACCCTTTTTTTAAGTTTAAAAACTGAGCATTTATTTGTCTCTTATCTTGCAGTGTACATATGCAATAAAACAAGAAATGCCTTCCACTAAGCAACACATCATTATAAACTTACCAAGCTTGGGCAAGGAGTACTTCACTTTAAAATAGTCCTCATAAAATTCCAGAAGTCTCTTTGTTATATGCAGAGCATAATCTCCAGATCCTCTTTGGATTGCGTCAGGTCTGGCATAGAGACGAATCTTTAAAGAAATGACACAAAGAAAGAAAAATGTGATTGATAACAGAAGAATATGGGCAATTGGAGGTTAAATTATTCCCCAACATTCTCCTTAAGTGCAGCCCACTTATTATGAGGTGAAACTGAGGAATGCAGGTTTAGAAAGGGGCAATTGCATAATGAAGGTTGTTCAACAATTTAATGGCTATTTTTGAATGGCTCCAGCTGAGCTACTAGCAGCACCTCATTTATATATCGAAATAGGAATGACTCCAGCATTTTTGGCCTTTCTTGCTGGAAAATAACATTTTAATAATATTAATGTTTATGCTGTAGGACAAAAAGTTTAGTGCTGTTGTCTCACTGATCCAATGCCCGGGATTTGAACTCCACACCCATTTGCTCTTTGTGTCTCCAAAATTCCCTTTTGTCTTTTTGGGTTTGTTCTCAGTGTGGTCTGGTTCTCTTCTCATATCCCAAAGACATGTATGACAGATTAATCGACAGCTCTATATTGGCCCCATGTGGATGTAAACATGCATGGATACTGTAATGGACTGGTGTTTCATCCAGTTCTTGTTCTTGCTTTAAATCCAAAGCTGCCAAAATAAACTCCCCATGTCCCAGAACTGAATAAAGTGGGTTTGTGAATGTCATGTTTCTTTGCATCTCTGAATTTTTGAATACATAGCTTTAAAGACAAGTTATTTTCTATTAAGTCTCATAAAAATCCAAATCTTCTATATAAAAATAAACTTGGATATTTTATTTCACA
The DNA here is from genome assembly GCF_900747795.2 of Erpetoichthys calabaricus. NCBI lineage: Eukaryota > Metazoa > Chordata > Cladistia > Polypteriformes > Polypteridae > Erpetoichthys > Erpetoichthys calabaricus. Next base: position 324,542,554 of record NC_041394.2, read on the forward strand.
TTCATAATGGTCATTAAAAATGGACGCCTCAGCATTAGTATGGACCATTAAAATCCATCCATCCATTATCCAACCCGCTGAATCCGAACACAGACCATTAAAATACAAAATCATATTTTAATAAATTAAACATAATTTTAAACATAGCACAGAAATAATGTATTAAGTATGAAGTCAGTGATCACAGGGGTGAAACACTTATAATAGATGAAAAAGACCTGGACAACCTTCAGAACTGAGCAAACAACTGGAAAATGCAGTTTAATGTAGCAAAGTACAAAGTGCTACACATGGGCACCAGGAACATCAACTATAAATACAAGATGGGAGACACTGGCATACAGGAAGCAACATCTGAAAAGGATTCAGGGGTTTATGTTAACAGAACATTTTCATCAACTAGGCAATGCACTGAATCAAATCAAATCAAATCAAAATATTTATTGTCATTGTAGCAATGAGACATTGTACAATGAAATTTGTAGGTGCAATTTTCCAGTGCAGAAAAAAATAAAATAAAAATAAAAACAAAACCAAAACACAATTACTCAAGTTACAACTAAAATAAGAGAATAAAATCCATCCATCCATCCATTTTCCAACCCGCTATATCCTAACTACAGGGTCACGGGGGTCTGATGGAGCCAATCCCAGCCAACACAGGGCACAAGGCAGGAACCAATCCCGGGCAGGGTGCCAACCCACCGCAGGAACGAGAATAAAATAAGTATCCAAAATTGTCCATAACAGCAGAACAATGTTTTCCACTCATACATACATACATACATACATACATTATATTGCACTAAACAATTAAAAGGGCAAATAAAATGTTAGGTTAGATCATAAAAACTGTTGAATTTAAGGCAAGGGGCATTATGCTCAGACTATATAATGCACTAATAAGCCCACATTTGGAGTATTGTGTGCAGTTCTGGTCACCACAATGCATAGCAGCATTTGAAGGTGTGCAGAGGAGAACAACCAAGAGCATCTCAGGACTGAAGGACATGTCCTCCTGTGACAGACTCAGAGAATTAAACCTGTTTAGTCTCAAGCAGAGGAGACTGCGTGGGGACCTCATCCAGGTGTTTAAAATCTTCAAAAGGCACTGATAAAGTTGATCCAGCAACATTTTTTCAGCTTAAAGGTGAATCACGTACTCAAGGACATCAATGGAAATTAAGTGGAAGTGCATTGAGGACTGAAGCCAGGAAGTACTTCTTTACACAATGAGTTTTGTAGGGCTTTGGAACAAACTACCGAGACATGACGTTCAAGCAGAAAACCTTTAAGAAGAATCTGGATGAGATATTAGGACATCTTAACGATTAACTAAACAAAAAGGCTTGATGGACTGACTGATCTCTCAAGTTCTTATATTCTTATGTATAGGGTGTCTGTGTAAGTGTGTGTATTCGTTTTGTCCCTTGGAGCAAACTTATTCAGCAGATTGACTTTGGTCTGATTGGTCAGCTTCGCTTTGATTACTCAGTCAAATATTATCCAGACAATTAATGCCAGCCACTAGGTATAGGAGGAAAGCTGAGCGTCATCAAAAGCAGGAAGAATTCGCAAGAATTATAATGTTTTCTCATCGTTTAATGAGGGCTCGTCTACCAATGGTGGTAGTCAAGAAGTGAAGAGAAGGAGTCCGAGAAACAAACCTTAGAGAAAAGTGATCCAGAGAGGAATTCTTTGCTTCTGTAATAAAATGACTCTAGAATCAGCACACATTATGCATGCCAGGGGCTTGACTAACGTGTTGTATAAGATATCTTTTCTTTTGAAAGATAAGTCATAAGGTATTCCATTAGATTGCTATTGCTATTGCTCAGGAATGAAGCTAACAGAAGTGACTCGAGTTCAGGCCTGCACAAAATGCATTTTATCTCCTGAAACTCCTCACTGAAGTGATGGACTTTGATAATAGTCTCTGCTGTTATGAATGGTTATTTATCAATTTGTAGCATCTGATATTTGTATTTGCCTTTGAAAAATTAGGTAAAGCTGGTTACTCAAAAAAAAAAACAACTGCAATATCTTTGGAAATAAGTTAGGTTGGTTGCTTAAATGTTTGAAGAAACCTGCTGACAATACATAAAGTCACTTCTGACGTCAGAAGTGTAAGTTAGTTTTATGAACTCTAATAGTTGATGCTAGCTATCACCAGAGACATATAAATGCAGTTTTATGAGTCCAAAATGAAAGACAAGTGGTTGGGCAAGATTTAGGAGCCCCTCCGGGATGGAGCAACCATGCAGAACAACCAGCTTTATAAGATTCTTCCACCACCATCTTAGCTGAAGTACATGTGTAGTGTAGAAGAGGTTAAGACACCACGGTCAAGAACAGAGTCACCCGGAAGACTAAACAGATGCAACTAACAGGTTGTATGGTGGGGATTGCCACAATTTATCTGCTTCGCTTAATATATAAGATTATGAAATATTAGTATTTTCAACATTATAATTTTAAAATGAGTTAATTTTCTGCTTTTCTGGAATTTTTTCTATCTTTACTTCAACTGCGACTAAGTGCATTATGTCAGCTGGTGAGATAGGCGCTCCAATAGAACTGATACAGTAGCATTATAGAGAATAAAGTGTGGGTTGAATACAACTTTTATGGTAGAACCATTTGGAATAAAGTTTGGCTGTATAGAATTGATACAATAGTATGATATAGAATTAAGTGCTGGCTCTACAGAATTGATGCAGTAGTATGATTTATAATTTACCGCTGGCTGTATACCCTACTCTGCGGTGGGCTGGCATTAAAAAGCATCTGTGCAGGTAATAGATTTTCAGGAGAGGTGCTCCCCAACGCTTTAATATGACAAAACATGCACTCTGTTGGTTTTCTTGCATATAAAGGTGCAGATAGACTTTTGCTCTACATATATTAGTTTTTTGTATGTGTATATATATATATATATATATATATATACATATATATATATATATATATATATATATATATATATATATATATATATATATATATATATATATATATATATATATATATATAATCAGTTTGATTGCAGTTTAATGTAAGAGTGACTTGGGTCATGAAAAAGTAGGTTACAAATTATGGAGTACATGAAAACATAGCCATTATGATCGACTGATCTATTGTGATAATCTTGGTGTCGAGTTTTAAACACATCTCTCCCTGTTGTCTGCAAAGCTGATTTCTTAGTTTTTTGCATTGATTATTGAAACCAGCAGTATGCCACTTTTTCACCAGCTCCTGAATACTCACAATGGGACATTATTCCATGAATTACTTACGTCACTTTGAATGAGTCTGTATGAACATACATCTCCACAATCAAAACACTATTGTCCAATGAATACAATGTGTCTTCCACCAAGCAAGCAATAAGACAGATAACTACCAAAATTAAATAAAAAATGTACAGAGACTTTCCACTAGCTTCACCTGTCCATTTCTATTGTCAGAAAAACACGTGCAGGGCTAATTCCTCATGTGCCACCCAGTAAAAGTAGCTATGACTGTTCTGTTTGATTTCAAAAGGTCAATAATTAATGAATGGACAGATTTAGCAGGGCTGCATTTATGTTTTGAACCACTGTGTTTCCTGTCAATAGGTACAAATCTGTGCCTTTATGTGTTCTCACTATGGGATTAGTAATTTGTAAGGGTGCTATATAAATAAAATTTATTATTATCATTATTATTATTATTATTATTATTATTATATTGACATCCGCCCATGAACTTGTCACTGCACACTTTGCCTGCACTCAGTGAAGAGCACTTTACAAAAATAAACTGAATTGAATTTTTTAAGTTTTGGTAAAATAAATAAAAAAAATAATAATCCAAGTTAAAAATTCCTGTTTAACGGTTGAGGAGAATTAATTTTTATTTTGTTACTTCTTTTTTTTTTTTAATTTACAGAACTTTACATAAACCTACCAACACATTCTCTTATAACACCTACATTTGTCAGTAATTCTTTTAATTGTCCTCTTCAAAACATAAAAAGTACAGAATTTTAAGATGTTCGAAGGTTTAGTGAATAGCTCCTTACATTGGAAGAGGAAGCTGGAAGATAACCAGCTAATCATCTGATGATCAGGCTATCTGAAACCCTCATTCAGGTGAAGAGTTGTTGCAAAAGCAATGAAGAAGAAGGAGGAGAAGGTATTTAGAAAATATGTACTCAAGAGAGAGTGAGTTCTGCCTGGCTATAAATAGCTGAGCTTAATTGAATGAAATGAGCTTGAATGATTGAATGAACAAATGAATAATTGAAGGAGAGCTGCCCTCTTCTTGAACCTTCCTTTAAGAAAATAATTTATCCCTCACAAATTGTCAGCACTGAATTACAGACAATTTCAATTTTGGTAAAGAAATTAACTGCAGGAATACAGTAAGTTGTTAAAAGATGACAGAATGTGCCATTTGTTATGTTTATTAAATGACCATTCCATTCAATGCTGTTTGTTTTTTTGATTATTACAGGGTGGTGAGGTGCCGTTTACAATCATGTCGGTATCAAGGACAAGGCAGTTAACACCATGTACTTCCTTGTACTTATCCACATTCACTCATATTGGACCACACCTCTAAAAATAGCATACTAGATGACCTGAAGAATATCGATGTGTCTCTAGTCTCCATTGTTGGAATTTACCTCCTTGTCCATGGAGCTTTGAGGCAGCAGTTAGATAATGATCAAGTTTATGTACAATTAGGGTTTCATTTGCAATACACGTAGAAGATGTACAAATCTTAAACAAGAAAATGTTAATTATAGTTTACAACATAATACAGAAGAAAGACTGATTGACTATATATGTTTTATTTCATTTTATATATTGGCACTCTCACACATATATATTCCAAATTTAGCTTCGGGCATTGGTGCCAACAACATTTCTTTTCTTTCTTGGATGTGTAGAAGTATTCAGAGATGTTTATGAGAACACCAAGCTCTCCACATGCCAGTCACTGTGGTCCAGTTATATTGTTCCCACTTCCAGTTATGATATATGATTCTTAAAAAATTAATTATTCCTTATATACATTTTTTTACTCTAAAGAATGAAGTCTTTTTGTCATTTTTCTGTTTGGATGTATATTTATCAAAATGAATTTTTATTTTCATTTTATTAAATGTTCACCACACCACAATTTTATTTTTTGGTGGACACCACCATTTTGTGGGGCTGTTGTCAGGATGTGCCAATCTGTTCTTAGATCTGTGCTTTCAGCAGCTATGCAAGGACTGCACCATTAATGCAATGGCATGAAGTCAGGCATCAAAGAAACAATCTTCATCTTAGATTGTGGATATTGGCAAGAGTTTGGTTAGTTAAGATCCTCTGGTATTGAAAACTTTAAAGATTCCTGGAAAATTTCAAGTTTGGTTATTTATGAGGGGCCAAACAGGCCATAAATCATATACTGTATTGTTGTGCGTAATCTATTGGTTTACATGTGAACACTATTGGTTTATGAATATATACGATCGGTTTGCGTGCATACTTAATTGGTTTGCGTGTATACAATACTGCTTTCATTCATATTAACTATATTGGTTCGTGTCCGTATATTTATCGGTTTGTGCATGAGCAATATCTCTTTTTATATGCATAGCATTGGTTTGCATAAGATCTATTTTGATATGCGTGTGTATATCACTGGTTCCAGTGCGTTCGTTATTGGTTTGTGAGTGAACTGCATCGGTGTACACTCGCATGTTATCGGTTTACGTGTGGACATATTGGCTTGCGTTAAGTGACAGTCTAACAACAGATTTGTGTATGTATTATATTGGTTTCTGTTTCCTTGAGAGGCATTAGCTCTCTGGAAATGTGTTTTTTTCAATTGTGGCATTTTAATTAACCTGAATTTAAATAATTATAAATTAAAAAGGTGTTATCCCCCCCAGCATGCAATATGGCGGTCACAAAATTACATGAGAAGTAAAAGAATAACTTAGCTTTGTTTTAACCCCTTAACCGCCCTCTGCCGGATATATCCGGCACCGTTGTTTTATTGCTAACGCCATACTGCCGGAATTATCCGGCACATTTGCCTGTGGTTATATGAATGCCTGGCAAGTAGTATAACTGACGGTTTGGCGTGGGTATTATTACTACGTTGTATTTCGACAAGTCTGTGGTTGTTTTGGCCGGTCATGTGACGTGATTCGCATGTAACAGCTGTGAATATGGCGAAACGTAAACTGACTTCAAGTGAGGCTTTGCAGGCGATTTTGGACAGTTCTGATCATGATTGTAGCAGTTCTGAAGAAGATTTTAGCGACAATGATGAGCAGCAACGTGCGCTGCATGATACTGTGAATGAAGACGCATCGGATGACGGCGCTGAGTGGGTGTATCCCCAGCATCTCAGCTGGGCTGCTGCCCGTGGTGAACTACCTTTTCTGCATTCGTTTGAGGGAACGTGTGGCTTTATTGTTGATGTAAACAATTACACTGCTGAGCAGTTTTATGAGCTGTTTGTGTCACCTGATTTGATCAGACATTTTGTTCATCAGACAAATCTGTATGCAGCACAGTTTATTGAGAAAAATCCCAATTTACCTCCACATTCCCGTGTTCGTGCTTGGGTAGACACTGATGAAAACGAAATGAAAAAATTCATTGGGATTTTGATGTTGATGGGAATAATCAGAAAACCAGATATTGAGATGTACTGGTCTACAGATCCTATGTATGCAACACCTATTTTTGCAGCTGTCATGACACGTAACCGATTCTCTTTGCTGCTGAAATTCTTTCATTTGAATGACAACAGAAACGAGCCAGATAAGAAAGATCCAAACCGCGACCACTTGTTCAAGCTACGTCCTTTGATTGATCATTTATTTGAAGCATTTCAGTTGCCCTACATGCCAGGACCGTCAGTTGCAGTTGATGAAAGTTTATTGTCGTGGAAGGGCCGCTTACAGTTTCGACAGTATCTACCATTGAAAAGGGCACGGTTTGGTATCAAGATGTTTTGCTTAGCTGAGAATTCAGGTTACATTTATAGATTTCGTGTATACACTGGCAACTTGCACAACATTTAGTGGTCAATACTGCTTGAATAAATGTAAAAAATGTAAAAAAAATGTAAAAAAGTAAAAAAACGAAAATTGTTCAGATTTCGCCTGGCTTGGGGAATATTTAGGGAGTTGGCGGTTAAAGGGTTAATATCGGCTTACGCGGTATTAGAGACGGGAAGCTTATGACAGACTCTATCAAGAATGTGGGAGTCTTGATTTACGCAGTCTGCCATCTTTTGTCGCCACGCTGAAAGGAATTTCCGGACGGAGGACATAGTCTTCCGCCCGTTACCTTCAAAGTGTATTGGCCGTAGGTCCAACCTTATATACTGGTTGCTCCATGTGCAGGCTCCTTCTATGGATCCAAACAAGGACAGGAAAGGACTCAAACCCCAGCTTCAAAAATACAGGAATAGCACAATGCCTACATGCAGTTCTCATTCTCCCAACAAGTAAAGAGGATTTTGTGTTGACAGAGGACAGAAATATACTAGTCTGTCTTTAGGCTGACTATTCAATTCTCCAGTTGTCTTTTGGCTATCTAATCCTGTGCTTGGCTTGGCAATTCTAAATGCTGAGCCCCTGCGTACCATACTTGGTCTGCCTGTATGAATGAATCCATAATAGTGTGTACAGAGACAATTAAACTTAAATATTATAACAAACATTGTTATAACAGTTTCATGCATGTCTTATACTGGTTTCATGTGGGTAACATGCCGGTTTTACACTTGAACTCTATTGGTTGTATGTGTGTACTATGTTGGTTTCTCGTACAAAACATACTGGTTTTGTGTGCACACCCTATCCCAACTTTGAGTATGAACTACATTGGTTCTGTGTGCAAACTATATTGGTTGTTCACATGATCTTTGGCAGCAATGGGAAGGGCAAGAAACAGGAACTCAAGGGCCAGTAGAGTCATGGAGCATGAAGAGAAGTGGACAGGAGACAGATCTGCATTAAAACAGTACAGTATTTTCTTTTTCGCACAATATGTTTGCAAAAAGACTTACCGGTAATTATTACTATTTTACAGTTTCTACCCTTGAGTCTGTCATGAACACAAGCCTGAAGTTAGGTACGTATTTGGCCATCTTCTTATTCGTTTCCAGGTTCATGTTTGCTCAAAACTAGCCACTGTACCTTTTCACAAAACTTTTGAAACAAGTTACTTATTCTAAAAGTAAAATATTCTACATTTATGACTGACACCTTAATCCAACATACAACATTTAGATACTACAAGTTACATTTCTTTTTCCCAGTTCCCCCAACACCGCATAGATAGATGAAGTGATCTTCAGACCTTGCAGTGTGATCTTCTAAATTGGTACCCCATGTGGAAACCAGGGGGCGTACAGCTCCCCAAACCCTGGACACAACAGCCACAGAGTCCACAAGGTTCAGCAACACACGTTTATTTACGAATGGAGAGCTCTTCTTCCTCGCTCCCCATAAACAGTACAGTACAAGCACTCTGTAGCACAACATAAAAAAGCACACAGCCTACAGCAGAATCTTTCTCCTCTTCACCACCACTCCGTCTTCTAAAGCAATCTTCGTCCCTCTTCCTCCCAACTCTGGATCCTCAAATGGAGTAAGGCAGCTCCTTTTATGTTACATCTGGGAGTGTTCCAGGTGACTCATCAGGATTAACTGGAACTACTCCCAGGTGTGATGGAAACCCAAAGTAGGGTTCTGCAGCTCCCCCTGGCAGCTCCTATGGAACTCAACAGGGCTGTGCCCTGCAGGAATCCTGGCTTCCCTCTAGCATCCCAGGGAAGGTAGTGCCTTATGGATGCTCTCTCCCCAAGTTCTTTAATCCCGCTGGGGTCCTGTCCAGGTAATGGCCGTAGCCGCCCATCACACCCATTTCATGGAACCTGATTTGTAAAACTATTTTTAAGAACCCAAACTATCAACATGTTCAGTTCAAATATGTATACAACCTATATGTTACTTCCAGTAAACATTATGCCATACTCCTGGCTATGGACCCCACCTGTCATCTGTATACTGTCAATGCTCCAGACATACTTTATACATGTTATGGGAATGTTCACCAATTCTAGCTTTCTGGTGTGCTATCTTTAATTTTTCATCTTCCATTGTTTCCACCTGGCCTTAAATGAGCTCTTGGGCACAGCCATCAGCAGTATGTCTGTCTGCAGAGAGAGTGTCGACCTCGTCAAGAGGTTTACTTACCTTGGCAGCAACATTCATATCTCTGGTGACTCCTCCTATGAAGTCAGTAGATTGGGAGAGCATGGGGGGTTCATGAGGTCACTGGAAAGGGATGTGTGTGGCGCTCCCGATATCTATGCAAAAGGATGAAAGTCCAAGCCTTTAAAGTCCTGGTGCTTCCTGTCTTGCTATATGGTTGTGAGACATGGACGCTATCCAGTGACTTGAGACGAAGACCGGGCTCCTTCGGTACTGTGTCTTTTCGGAGAATCCTTGAGAACCGCTGGTTTGACTTTGTGTTGAACGAGCGGTTACTCACAGATTCCCAAATGAAGCACATTACCTGCATTTTGAGTTTAGTCACTACGGCCATGTGGATTGATTCCCCAAGGGTGATCCGGCTTTCAGGATCTTCATTGTTGAGGGCCCTAGCTCCTAGCTGCATCAGACAGATGGTCATTTCCGGACTGTGGGATTGAACTGCATTTCTGCCTGGGTTGCCAAATGGGTTCTTGATGTATTTCATTGTGTGGTTGGTGGGGCAATGCTGTGTACCAGTGCATGCTCCTCAACCTGACCTCATCTGATTCTTTCTACTAATATACCTCCAGTGCCTCAAATGTGTCCTCACTTTAATCTTCCTTCACTTCCTCTTACTTTTATCCATCAGGGGTTATTCTGTTTAGGTACAATCACTGCAAAACTTATATTAGTTTTTCACTGGAAATTCCCTGACTCTTTCTTTCACTTTATAGATTTTATAATTTACTTTTATTTGAACTTTCCACAGAATGATCAAGGATTCATCTGACCAAGGAGTCATCTGATCTCAAAATTAAAAAGATGAAAGTCAGTGGTGAAGCTAGACCATGGTCTTAGTGTTTAACTTTCTTTACTTATTGCTTTCCTTTTCTCACACTCATGCATGGCTTCTTTCTCTCTGGGTAGCTCAGGCAGGCTCTAACGCTTGGTTTTTTTCTTACTATTTTTTTATAGTGCTGAGTTGGGTTAGACTGGGGAGAAGTACAGGGGTTTGGGCTACGTACCAGTGGCTGTTTCATTTTTGTTTTAAGTTTTAATTACTCCCAAACAGACTTACAAGCAGGGTGACACCAGAAAGCTTTCAAAGGGCTTGCTCTCAAGGAGGAGAAATTGTTCCAACAGGAGCTGAGAACCAACTGTCTTACTCTTGACAAAGCTTTCATTGTGAATATAAGAGCCAATCGTAGAAAGTTCATGTAAAAGACACATAGTGCCTGCTAATTCCAATAAATTATCAGTTTCTCATAGTTACTTATCGTATGGTATAATCTTTTACCCTCAGTAACTTAACAAGAAATAGACCTTAAGTAGTCCTGTAAAAACAGAGTGTTAATTAAGCCAGCTTGGAAGCATGGATTGTTAGTTTAGCTTAAAAATAGAGCTATGGCATACAGCTTTCCAATTGTCTTCTGATTTTTCTGCAACCTTTAAACCTTTAAAATCTTAAAACATTTTAAACCTTAAAACTTTTAAAGAACATATGAACATTTGAAAGTATGACTGTCTGACCAAATATAGAGAGAAATGAAAAAAGATAAGTAACCTTTAAAAGAACTTTCTTTAGACAAGAACTATTCTTTTCTTTGTAATATAATTTTTTTTCTCTCTTTTTCTGTGAACCATTTACTCTGAATTTTAGTAAAATGAAGATATTTAGATTGAAATTATTTGTAAATGCATCACACTGGTACCTGAATTGTTCTATGAAGTTCTAAAGCTGCAGAACCTTTATTTTGGACAAATTCTTTCAGCTCCCTTTTGATTACGAGATGTTTTAGAATTCTGTCTCTCACCACACCCCTCAACCTTTTAAGTCAGCTCCCTCATCCATCTTCCTTTTCCATCTGCTGTCCTGTATTTTTCCCCACCCTTTGGTCTCTTCTTTACTTCTCTGCAGCACACTAATGTCACTTTTCTCACCCTTTTTATGTTTCTTTGCTTCACAACAGAGCTGTACCCCTCTCTGGAATTCTGTAATTATAACAGTTCTTTACTTTTCCAGAATTCAACCAGTTAAGTCTCAAACCCAGAAATTCACTTGAGGCTGCTTGCCTACATAACACAGAGCTTCTTCCAGATATTTGTTTTTATTCTTGTTGAGTTTCTAGTGGTTGAGAGAGTGAAGCACCAGATCCTGCTTACTACACTATGAATACTTTACATTGGTGTATCAGGCATGAACTTCTAAATCATTATGATTGAGAAATTCTGTTTCAGCTATGCACTTCTTGTTCATAGGAGTTCTTTAGCTCAATACTGGTATAGAACCACTGAATTGATATTATAATAGGGTGCTCATTGTATTAGAGTTCGTGAGCATGGGCGACATGTAACAAAGCTTGAACAATGTGGATGTTATAACCTAACACACCTACACTCTTAAAACGATAAAAAAGAGACAGGAACCCAAAATGCTTCCCATTGACAAGTGCATTAGCAATTGACAGTGCAAGCACTTATTAGCCATTACCAGATCAGAGAGACTAGAAATGAGTACCTGTTTTGACAAATAGCTTATTTGAGCAAAACAAAAATACCACAAACCATAAAGACTGTTCTAAATAAAGCAATTAGAAAAAAAAGAGAAACACTCTACAGTAAATATGAGAAGCAGTCCATTTTTCCACAAAAGCAGCAGAGATGAGATGAGAGTTGATTTCTGAAATGAAACACTTGACTTGCCAGAACATGCATGCTACCAGCAACAGCACAAGTAATAGGTTCCACAAATGCAATTAGCTAGGGCAACCAAGAAGGAAGATAGAAGAGCTGAGAAGAGAAAAAAAGGATAAATTGACTTAGCTGCCCACTGAGCCTGACAGTTGGTTTCCTTCCTTTTGTCATTATAGGCCAGCTCCCTGAGCCCTATCATTACCTCAGCATGGTGTCTCCTATTTCATGCTATTCTGAAGACACTAGTCATGTTGTATAAAACTGTTTTTTTATCCAGTATCTCCAATGCATGTTTTTCTCTCAAAGAAAATAATTAGCATCTTATGTGGGATCTCAGGATCATTAATTGTCCCCTTAACTAAGTCAATGTGAATTATTTTACTTTGCACCAGATGTTTTTATGATAAAAAAAAATCCTCAGAGAAATCAGAATTGTGGTCAATCAGGTGATGATTAAATAATACAATAGTTTTCTAAGGATAAGTCAAACAAGCTAATCTAATATCTGGTACAAGAAAATCAGGAATCTTCAGTGTGAGTTGTCAAACAAAGCTCGACAACTGTGCAAATTACCACTGGCAAACAGTACAGGAAGGCTAAACAAACAAGCATGCATGGATGAGAAGACAGAGACACACAAGTGCTTCTCTTGTTTCTTGGTTTTCTCCAAAACTTTTCACTTGAATGTCAGATTACTTGAGGGATATTTTCCCATAGATGGGTAAATATCAGCTGCAGTTCAGCCTTAACAAAGAGAAAAGTTCCTAACGTCACAGCAAGGCCTACATTGCAACGTGATTCTACCATCTTACCAAGAATAACAAGAGTGAAAAGTGCTGTAAGCATCAGCTGGATAAATTCCAGGGATTTTCCATAATACATTAATATAGATTCCTCCTCTATAACATTTGGGGGGAACACTATAGCAATATCTATCTATCTATCTATCTATCTATCTATCTATCTATCTATCTATCTATCTATCTATCTATCTATCTATCTATCTATCTATCTATCTGTCTGTCTGTCTGTCTGTCTGTCTGTCTGTCTGTCTGTCTGTCTGTCTGTCTGTCTGTTCTGTCCGTTCTGTCCTGTTCTGTCCTGTTCTGTCCTGTTCTGTTCTATGCTTCAAGTGCTGGTGCAGAGTTGGATTATTGTAACCCATTCATTATAGATCTCCTATATGCTCTTGCTATGTTTCTTCATCTCATTTAGTCCACACATGTTTTTATGGAAGATTTCAATATGTCTCCTGATTACGTGTTTTGAAAAAACATTTCCTCTTCAACTCAAAAAAACTTTTGGTGCTTGGTGACCTTATCCTCGCATTGAAGACCTGTATGGGCATCAAGAATCTGGATGTCATTCTTTGATAATCTCGATATTTTCCCAGAACATGGCAATAGTGACCTTCTTGTAGTTTCCTAAACTATCAGAGAATCCAAACTTTCTCAAAACATCACTCAATGTATCTCTTGTTTCAGGTGGTTATCCTCCATTGCTTGGGCTATGTTGCGCTATTAGATTACTCTAATTCATCCAGAAAGCTTATGTCTCTTCTTATATGTCAGCCTTCCTGGCATACTTTACAGGGTGGTTGAAGATACCATACAGTTCAGCTTCTTCAAGACAGAACCTCTCTTCATCTTACGCATGCATTTACTCTACCATAGAAAGTGAAATCAACACGCACATAGAGCTCCAGCATCACTAATTTAGTTTGTGTTCTTGATGTTGCCCAGAATATGATTTCAGTGAGTTTATTCTGCAGGTTCCTTCACTACAACATCCAGAGGATTTGCTCTAAATGGCTAATCCAGGTGGTTTGTCATGTAGTGGTATCAGTGCATGCGCCCAACCTTTCTCTCTCTAAATACAGTATACCTCAAAGTCATTTCTAATACAATGTGATCTAGAAGTGAAACACATTAATTCAGCTACGTAACAGAAAAAGACATCAATGACATAAATGTATTGATCCGTTCATTTGTTCAACTCCATTTTTGAGTGAGAGGGTGGTGAAGCCGATATCAGAAGTATTGGATTCAAAGCAGGAACTAACTCCAGATTGGATGGCAGTCCAACACAAGGAAATTATTTCTTTTTCTTCTTCTTCTTCATCATCGTCATCATCATCTTTAGTGGCATGGGCGGGGTCAATGGTTAGTACTACTGCCTCACAGATTCAGCTTCCTGATTTTAAAACCTACTTATGAGTATTTTCCGTGTAGAGTTTCAAGGTTGTACCCATATTGTGAAATGTTTCCTCCAGCTACACCAGATTTCCCCCAAATGTTGTGTGTAGTAACTTGATTGACAATTCAAAATTGGCCGCATGTGAATATGGTTGTGTGATTGTGAATATGCGCTTGTAAGGCTGATTCCTGCCTTCTTCCTGATACTGCTTGGTTAGGTTCCAGCCCGTTGCAACTGTAAATTATATTAAGAGAGGTGGAGAATGTTATGTAGTAATTTTATTGTTGTTATAATACATAACTAAATAGTAGCATAAAATTACAATAATGGATGGTATGGTGACAGGAGATTAGATCTGCATCCACTCATCTCTGATTACAGGAGTAATACCAGATAGGGTTAAAGTATGCTATAAGAAATGAGCTATAATCTTATATATAAACGTCTACTCATGGAAGTGTGTGTGTGTGTCTGTCTGTCCATCCTGGAAGTGCAAAGCTACAGCATGAAGCTCAAAGAAAGTGACTCTGTCGCCAAAGTGAAACCGCTGAGAAAAGAGAGAAACTTTCTTAGCCGCTAATACACAAGCAAGGCGAGCATGTCGGCAAATGAAACCTCCTAGGAGAGTTTAGTTCCTTTCAATTACCTGACATCTCTACATTTCAATATTTTTTCTGACAATTTCAATAGTTTCTAGGACCCCGGGTTTTTACAGCACGGGCTTACACAGCTAGTATTCTATATTGTATTACGTACACACAGACTGATTTTTTTCAAAAAACAGAATTGAAATCCACCTTCTAAAATGCAGTGGGAAAGTGATTTTCATTATTATCTCTAATGGGAAATAACACATTCTGTTTATAAGGATCTGTTTAGAATTGTTTTCATAGCTTGTCTAGAATTCATTAGTTTAATTCAAAGGTAAGCATGCTGAGTTCTATGCTGAACATTTTTTTGTTATTTACTGTTTTATGCTACACTAGCCAAAGTAGCTGTCGCAGACAGCTAATAGAAAAAATAAAAAAATATTCTCTATCCCTTGCCCTACGTGTACCTTCAGCACCTTTCCTCCATATTCGTGAATGTGTGTGTGTGAATGTCTCTTCACCGGTGATTCCTCTCGAGTAAAGCATGCATCTCATACTATAATTATTTGCGAGGCGCCTTTTTCGCCTCCTGTCCAGTTTTATACTCTCCATCTTTGAAGGCGACCTTCTCAGTATGGCTCATACACTTTCACTCCTTCATGTGTATCTCACACTCGCACTTCCTGTTTCAAATGTGTCACCAAAGCCAAACTAACCAATCACACCAAAGTCAAAATGACCAATCAGATTGCTCTGAGAAACCGGATACACAAACCTTAGTGTTTCATTATATAGTAGATAAAGTAACATTTTACAGGAGGCTGTCCTGTTGTATATCTCTTTTATTGAATTCTGAGTTTCGTGGTATACTTTACTGGTTTGTTTGTGCCTTTCATCTTATGCTGTCTTGGGATGCTTCACTGTTCCAAGATCTTGAAATAAGAATATAAGAAGTGTGACAAATAGGAGGAGGCCATTTATCCTTTCAAGTGTGTTTGGTTATCTAATATCTTAGTTAACCTCTTTATCTTTTATAGGCACTTTTTAAAGTTGTCAGCCTCTCCACTTTAATCACGTGATTTATTTGTCTATTTGTTTGCTGTGTGAAGAAATGTTTCATGCTTTCCTTCCTGAATGTAATCCCACTTAGCTTCTACTAGATGTCCTTGAGCAAGCGATTTGCTATTTAAACGAAAGAATTCTGCTGGATCAAGTTTAGCCATGTCTTTTGGCTGAATAATTACTTGGTGAAACAACTGCATTTTGATACATGTATTAGTACGTAATGCACTTTGTGGCTAGTAAATAGCCTTTTTAAAGAGTTGAAGGCAAAGAAATGTACAGTAAGTGATGTCAATCCATGAGTTACATGCTCACACAGTCTTTTTTTTTATTGAGGTAACAGAATGAGATTTACTGTGCAGCACATGCTTTATTAAATTAAATATCCGCCTATTAAATGAATTAGTCACAGCGATGTGGCAGGTGATAAGGACAGGCGTAAAAATTATGCCTGGCACTCAATTGATCATCAGGGATGAATAACAAATTAGAGCCACAAAAATACTGCGATAGGAAAGGCATGAAGGAAATGGAAAAAGACAATAGAATTTTCTGAGTGTCACACCTTAAAAATGCACATGTATTCAAAATGCTGTATATTATATATATTTTGGTTGGATGCTGCATCTTTACCCAGTCAGATGGCCATTATAGCAGAGAGACAGGGGTAGATATTTGTTCCTCTAGTGTGCTGGGTGGCAGCATCCCTCTCATTGTGCTCCCATTTAACACTCATGGGGCTGTATGGGAACTGTAGTTTGCAGTGGGTGGCACTATTGGGGAATTTGGGTGCTGTTGTGGGTCAATCTTCCCTGTTCTCAGGAGCAATTTCCATCTGACCCAGAAGTGCTTTTTTGGGAGCAATGTTGCAGCAACAGAAGTACTTTCAGATCTGCCATAAAAGAAGCTCCTCCACCTCAGCCAGGTGACTCATGTTATGAATTATGCTTTTATGTAATTTTTTTTGTGAGTAATCCTTAACTACTGTATTTTGAATCTGATAGTGGTGGCTTGATTTTGATTATAATGGTGACGGGGACGATGACGGTGTACTAACCAATCACTCTTTTATTTTAACAGGAAAGACAAGAAACACTACCTTAACCTGAAGTCCCTTCCGCTTCTGGGTTCCCTTCTTTCCTCCAGTCCTCCTTTGATGACGTCACACATCCCAAGATCCCCAGCGCCTCCTTTCCCAGCTATCCCATTTCTGTTCCCACCTCATAAATGCTCCGTGTTGTCTACCATTCAATGTTCATGTTACACCTTTGTGAACTGACCGTAATTTCAAATCATTGGCTCTACAGTATACGGGGACGGATTCCCCAACCCTTAACGTCTGTGTTGTTGTGCTTCTTTTATTATATATATATACATATATATACTGTATATCCATCTATTTTCCAACCCGCTGTATCCGAACACAGGGTCACGGGGGTCTGCAGGAGCCAATCCCAGCCAACACAGGGCACAAGGCAGGAACCAATCCTGGGCAGGGTGCCAACCCACCGCAGGACACACACAAACACACACCAAGCACACACTAGGGCCAATTTAGAATCGCCAATCCACCTAACCTGCATGTCTTTGGACTGTGGGAGGAAACCGGAGCACCCGGAGGAAACCCACACAGACACGGGGAGAACATGCAAACTCCACGCAGGGAGGACCTGGGAAGCGAACCCAGGTCCCCAGGTCTCCCAACTGCGAGGCAGCAGCGCTACCCACTGCGCCACCGTGCCGCCCATATACTGTATGTATATACACATATATATATATTGTGGCAAAGGCACTTTATTGGCGCCGACCTGACACAGACTGACACCAGAGGCATGGGTAAAATAAACAAACTATTTATTGTTTCTTCAGCCATGGGGCACGTCTTCCCCGTGTCCCACAGGCCCTACACAGTCCCCAAAACAAACAAAGAAAAATCACCCCAAATGACACTCTTTGTCGTCTTCCTCCACTACTATTCCCAGGCAGCTTCGTCCTTCTCCGCCCGACTCTGTCGCCCTGAGTAGTGGCTGTAGGCTCCTCTTATAGCCCACCCGGAAGCGCTGCAGGTGCTCGGTGACCTACTTCCGGCTGCACTTCCGGGTGTGGCTGCGCTCCCACCCTGACGGGCTCGTTAAGCCATGCAGCTCCCCCGTCGAAGGCCACAGAGCCCAACCAGGATGAGCTCCGGTGTTCCACGAAAGTGGCCCCGACGCAACCCAGAAGGGCTGCCAACAAAGGTTCCAAGGGACGTAGTGTGGTTCCCATGGCTGCTCCTCCGGATCCAGTGACAAAGGGGCGTCCCCAGTCGGGACCCATGTTCTCATCTAGATTGTTTTAATGTTCTAAACGTTTAACCCTGCTCCTCTGCTTCATTTGTACTCAATCCTACTGCCTGGGAATTTGAAGGTTGAATGAAAAAGTGAAGGTATCCGTGTAGTTTAACCTGATTCACTCTGAGAACAAGTTGTGCTGCAGACAGAAGCTGCATCCCCGTGACAGGTGGGTAAGTGTGACGTGATAGAGCAGGAGTCAAAGGTTTGGGATAGTCAGTTCCTTACAGAAAGTCTAAATGTGAGGATAGGGTCACCATCGTATTAACCCGCAGCAAAACAGATGCTTGTCCATCGTTGGGCACTATTTCTCATTCACCTACTTTGGGTCAGATAAGAGTTACCAATCTATATATATAAAATCCCTATGTGCGTCTAGGTGTCCGTGTGTGGGTGTCTTCTGGTGAAGTGCGCATGCGCGGGGCACGGTGCGATGCGCGATATTACTGTCAGAGAAAGTTAGAGGCGTTTTACGGAAATACAAACCGGTATTACTGCGAGAGGAAACTAAAGGTACACAATACAGTGACGCATATTACAGCCACATACAAGCCAGTATTACTGTCAGAGGAGATTAAAGGCATATTACCGATGCGCACGCCTGTATTACCGCCAGAGAAAATTAAAGGTATATTACGGACGTACAAGCCAGCGGACGTACAATACGGCATCCTTCAATAAGGGCGAGCACAAAAAGGCGAGCCTCAAAAGGGCGACCTAAATTGGGCGCAGCGAATAAAGGCGCGCGTAAATAAAGATCTGCACCTTTGTTGCTCTTCACATATTCCAGAGCCATTTGAACTAAATTATCTACGAACGCCTTTATTCGCCGCGCTCAATTGAGGTCGCCCTTTTGAAGCTCGCCTTTTTGTGCGCGCCCTTACTGAATAGAGCCATACAAGACAGTATTACTGTCACAGAAAATTAAAGACACACAATACACGGCGGCAGCCAATGAAGAACGGTCAGCTCAGCAAGTAAACATCAACAAAAGAAAGGCTGAAAGAAAGAAAAATACGACCAACAAAAAGAATGAGGTCAAAGTCCCTTGCCATTTAATATAGACTGTTCCTACTAATGTTTATGCACTACTGTTCTAGCGCCCGTTATTGTAACGGGCTAAATGACTACTTAACCTATAAGCCATACTAGTCTTACACAGCTTTAGATTTTGTGAGGAAACTGGTGAAAAAAAATCACACTGACATTGATCGAGCCAAAGTTTGAAACTAGGTGTAAACAGCTTCCCCATATTGCTATTGTCTATGCATTATATAATAATAATAATTAAAGTATGTATATATTATTATTATTATTAGCAGTAGTAGTAAGAGCCTCTGTGATGGACAGGCTCTCCTTCCAAAGCATGGCTTCCAGTATAGGCTCCAGTCCTACATGAGCCCAAAATTGGATTATGCAGGTTGAGAATGTTATGTTATATAGTAATAATAATGGTTATAATGACATAACAGCACTTCCAGCCTGCTTACACTTGTTCAGGGTCATAGGAGGTCGGAGGCTATTCTGCTAGCAAGGTAATTATTATTATTAATAATTTCATTATTATTATTATTATTAGAAGTAGTAGTAGTAGTAGAATTTTGAGTCATAAAGAAGAAAAAAATACTTTTTTAGATTAATTTGTGATGGAAATAAAATAGTTGAATCTTGTTATATAACATCAAGGGATGCCCCTTATATTTTAATTAATATGTACCGTTAATGTCTAACTATCGCCTTTTAGTTTTAGAAGGTACCTCACCCATGACATTTCATTTTCTCCCCTGTCTCAGCGCTTTGCCATACAGTCCGGACAGCTGCTCAGTCACAATGTCACAGGTTCAGTCCCAAGCCCAGACATCACAAGACCTGCCTGTGCAGTCACAGCAATAAGCCTTGGGGTAAGCAGCTGGGGGAAAGGAATAGACTGATGTCAGGTAGTCCAGATCTTTGTGGTCCAGCTATTTCAATCCATATTCTACAAATAATGCAGGAGAAACAAGAAACATTTTAATAGATGTTTCTACTTTTACGAATGTTGCTGTTTTATTTATCATTGTTTATTGTATCCTGTTTTGTTGCTTTGTCTTTCACTATTGTGTTGCATACTTCTTTTTGGTTTTGTTGAGCACCATTTAATACTTGTTTTTTAAAATTTATCAGATATGGTCCTCATTATTGGCTGTCTTTTTATTGCCCTGCTGAGACGGACATATTTCATACTGTTTTCTCTGTAAAACTATTGCAGTGTATGCTGCATATAGCAATGTAAGAAATAAAGAGTGATCGATTGATTATAGATCTTTGTGTAAACAGGGCCTACTTACCCAGCATTTCTTGTCTGAGGCGAATTTGTGTTTCAGTCTTAGAAAACTCTAATTATTGATCTTACTTCATTCATTGCTTCAACTTTGACACATTAGCAGCCATGTGCTCCTAATTGGTAATTAGTAGTCGATATGAAGCTTTGTGCCTGTGCATTATAAAAGATGTAGATTTTAAAAACACCACGGATAGTACTGCTGCTTCACAACTTCAGAGATGAGGTTCATATTCTATTCCAGTCTGTGAAGTTTGCATATTTGCACTTTGTCTGGGTGGTTTTTTTTTTCAGGTTCTTCGATTTTTCTTCCAGTCCCAATGATACGCATGTGACACTCAGCATAATTATGTATGGTTTTGTGTGCACTTTGAAAGGCTGACCCTCCATCTAAGGTTGTTTGTTGCCTTACACCTGATTGTGCCCCCCAACACTGAAATGGATTAAGTAGTTTTGATCACTAATGGTTAGATGCAAAGAGGGAAGAGGGAGAGGCTTTGGCTGCTCACAAGCCTATAACAGATAGGATGGCTCAATAAATGGGTAATTGGATTATATGTGTGGCAAAACATGTTTTATAATATAATATAATATAATATAATATAATATAATATAATATAATATAATATAATATAATATAATATAATATAATATAATATAATATAATATAATATAATATAATATGGGGCGGCACGGTGGCGCAGTGGGTAGTGCTGCTGCCTCGCAGTTGGGAGACCTGGGGACCTGGGTTCGCTTCCCGGGTCCTCCCTGCGTGGAGTTTGCATGTTCTCCCCGTGTCTGCGTGGGTTTCCTCCGGGCGCTCCAGTTTCCTCCCACAGTCCAAAGACATGCAGGTTAGGTGGATTGGCGATTCTAAATTGGCCCTAGTGTGTGCTTGGTGTGTGGCTGTGTTTGTGTGTGTCCTGCGGTGGGTTGGCACCCTGCCCGGGATTGGTTCCTGCCTTGTGCCCTGTGTTGGCTGGGATTGGCTCCAGCAGACCCCCGTGACCCTGTGTTTGGATTCAGCGGGTTGGAAAATGGATGGATGGATAATATAATATAATCCTCTTTAATAAAACCCCTGTGTGCATCCACTGTCTGTGTGTGTGTGTCTTCTGGTGAAGTGCGCATGCGCGGGGCATGGTGCGATGCTTCAAAGGCCGCCTGACGCGTCACACAAGACAGAGAGGGCGGGACCTATAAAATATCGCTCGGCCGATCCAATCGGATTTCGGTAAATGAGGTAAGATCTAAAACATAAAACACGAAAAATCCAATTGGGTACTGAGACGCGGAGACCAGCTTCCCCATTGTTGTGCAAGTGTTCACTCTGAGGATGTCAGATTTGCGATTAAGAAGCTTGGCCCGGTAAAGTGTAAAGTGTCAGTCGTTGAAGGGGTTTTCCTAAATATACGAATTTTCATGATATTACAATACAATGACTTTTAAAAGTAGATTTATTTTCGCGCACATTAAATCAGTTGCTGGGGAGAATCTGCTGATTGCCCACTGTTGTGACAGAAAATTAAACGCATATTACGGACAGCAAAGACAGTATCACTATCAAAGAAAATTACAGGCATTTTACGGAAAAAATTTAATGAGGTAAAAGGTCCCTTACCATTTAATATAGACTGTTCCTACTAATGTTTATGGCGCCCGTTCTAGCGCCCGTTATTGTAACGGGCTTAATGTCTAGTAAAATATAATACTAGCCAACCCGCGGCGTAACATACGCCGCATAATTATGTATTGATGGGTGAACACTTCCTGAACAACACAGTTGTCCAAATGGGGTGGGTTTGTGGATACCACTGTGAGTGAATGAAAAGATAGACCTCTGGAGAGAGCAACATATAATTGTCCATGACTGAAACCGGGATCGTCTGTGACGAAGAAGGCCACGCTGGTGAAAGTTACTTCATCGGTAGGGATAAGTGTCAGTACTTGTAGATTAAGGTGTAGCGAGTCTTCGTTGTTGACGCTTAATATAGCTTGGGTACTGAGATGTTCCGAAGTCACAGTTGAGAAACACTTTGTTAATGTCTTTTAAGCAAAGGAGAAAAAATGAACATGTGAAACATCCGTAATGTAATAAGCCACCAAGAAAAGTAACATTGCAACAATGCTATCTACGACCCGATCTCTATAAACAGAAGTGAAAACAAAATCGAGCCCAGTGTATTCTTTAACTGCCTTGTGGCGCTGTAGTAGTGCTGCTGATTTGCAGTAAGGAGACTGTGGAAGATTGTGGTTTCGCTGGTTCCTCCCTGTGTGGATAGCGCTTTGAATACTGAGAACACCGCTATATCAATGTAACGAAGTATTAACAGGAAGCCTTCGTGTAATAGTAAAAGGCAAATTATCCGCGACAAACAAACTGTTTTACACGCTGCATACCAACCTGTGGCGTAGTATATGCCGCATAATCACGCCGCTTTTTAAATGTGTTTTAAGTAGAGGGAAAAAAATGAACATCTGCAAAATCCGTAACGCTGCTTTCAGTAAGTACAATGCACACGCGTGTAATTTGTCGGCCACTTTTTGCCAGCCGTCTTTTCTGGTTTGGGCTGCTTTTGCAGTGTTACCGCTTGTGCATATTAAATCTTGAAATCCCTCGAGTAACTAATTAACTAACTAACACCCACCCACCCACACACACAGCTTGTGTGAAAAAATGTGCCCGTACTTCCATAATTTTGTTGCAGCCTATAGTGGAGTCAGGCACAGAGAAGGTCAGCTGCTGAGAGAGCGTCTTGAATGTTGCAGGGCCTGCATCGGTGAAGCAGGTGAGACGCTAATGAAACAGAGGCACAGGGCTTATTGGTTTTTAAAGACTGCTTCCTTCATTGTGTTTTAACCTGTTTTAAAGGATTGTTTTAAGGATCCCATGGGATACCCCTCGCAAACTTTTTTAGACGCTGCATTCAGCAATTCACATCCACGACAAAAATACATCTTCTTACATGGTCCTGCCGCGTCCACCCTCGTTCTCAAAGCATACACACTGCCTGGTCATGTGCCCGCTCACAAGAACAACTCACGGAGACCTGCCCACCAACTCTAAGACCATGGCATGTAAAACAGTTTGCGATAGTGGTGTGTGCGTCATAACCGAAAAGAATAATGAAAAGTCAACGTGGCTCAGAGGTGCATGTGGACTCCTAGCACAGGCGAAAGCGATTTACGGGGTGGTTGGTGAGTTGTTTCATCCGGGCACATGAGCAGGCAATAGGAATGCCTAGAGAGTGAGGGTGAACGCGGGCCGGGGAATAAGGAGTGTTGGTGGGCGGGGAAACGTTTTCCGTGTTCCTGCAGGACCATCTAAGAAGATGCATGTTTGTTGCGGCTGCGAATTGCTGTATGTAGCGTGTAAAACAGTTTGCGATGTTGCACGCGGTCGTGCATCGTAACCGAAAAGTCAATGTGGCTCAGAGCTGCATGTGGACTGTAGCACAGACAAACAGAAATGACAGCGTGTTTTCCGAGGTGTCACGTCCCGAGTTGGTGGGCGTGGCTGTGTGAGTTTTTGTCGTATCCGATGGTCTTAGAGTTGGTGGGCGTGGCTCCTTCCTGCGTGCTTTCATAGGTGTCTTGCCTGCTCTGGCGACGGCTTAGAGAATTATATATGGCTCCTTCCTGCGTGCTTTCATGGGTGTCTTGCCCGCTCTGGCGACGGCTTAGAGAATTATATAATATAATATAATATAATATAATATAATATAATATAATATAATATAATATAATATAATATAATATAATATAATATGATTTGGTTGAGCAAACAACCAATATAATGTATAACATAACAAAATATAATCAGGCTTTTTAGTCTGACATAGGCTGGCACAACGACAAAGCTGCCTCACTATGCTTGAAAACAGGTTAATTTTCCTGGAGAAAATGGCAAAAGAATACACAACAGGAAGATTTAATACAGAGTTCACTGTAAAGACATACTATAATATTAAGAGTGATTTTTCTTAATAAAAAGGGTTATTTCTAACTCACTTTTTGATATTGCTGTCTTGAAAAGTTAAGGAATGTTGATTGACTTCATCTTAAAGTGTCATATAATAACAATTGCTATAAAAAGTGCTATCTAAAATATAAAATGATTGAATGCTTGAGAGCTTGCTGTACATTCTAAACATTATTGTGTTGATAATGACTTTAATGTCAGTGCGCTATATTAAAGGCTCCATGTTAAATTAAAATTAGTAAGGAAAACTTTCTGATGGTGCTGAGTTGATAGTTATCATGTATTATATTATATAGTAGGACTTTAGCTCCTTTCAAATCTTGACTTGATGGTATTCTAGAGAAATTAGTTGGATTAGTCTTTTGAGCTTATTGCGCTGAATGGCCTAATCTCAGCAAAATTGTTCTAATGTTCTAATAGGCTACTAGTAAAATAAATTCTGGTTGATTGAATTATAGGTGCCTCCACTACCCTTTGAAGCCACTATATAAAATACAGTATAAAAGAATGAAATAAGGCTAATTTCTTCCTGCTGTGATTGGAAGCAGTTATACTCGGAAAAGGCATTGTATTAAAGCAACATAAATTGGCTTACAGTTCATTTTTTGATCTTTTAAATTACTTTAAACATTGGGCAGCACCTAGAATGGGATGCCATTTATTCACACACACCCATACAGTTACAAATAAAAGATGACAATTGACACATCGAGTTCATCTTTGTTACTAGTTCAGCAAAAGGGCCTGGTCAAACAGCACCCTCTGTTGGAGGCCTGTCAAGACACAATGGACACAGAAACTCCCAAGTGTTACAAGTCTTTGGAGACCACTGGAGCAAACCCACAGGGCAAATAAGACAATATGCAAAGTCAAGAACACCTTTTAACATCTAAGGAAAATGTTAATTCCACAAAAATGAGGTATCAGCACTGGGAGCAAAAAAATATTCACAATGAATTTAGATGGCTTGAGAATCAGTAGGGGGAAAAGCATTGACTTTAAACTGTAAAGTCCTTTGCCTTTGAAAAAGAGAAATAATAAAAATGGTGGTGCTGCATTATATAAAATAATAGACAAGGAAATAAGAAAAAATGAATAGCCAGCTCTGTGCAGTAAAAAGAGTATACTAAAAACTACATTAATTTAAGGGTCTGAGTTGGGGGCTAATCATAAAACTCAACCATGCTTCACGTAATTGTGCAAACAATTGACAGAAAGCATTCAGGTAAAGCAAATGTTATTGTGTCTCAAATAATAAGCAAGTGCCCCTCTTCAGAATGGTGGCTTTACAAAAAAAAGCAATAAGTAGTTTAAGTTAATAACAAGACTGTCATACATGGCCTTGATGTGTCTTTCTTTCCAGTTTCAGTTTTTCAGTGTAAATGAAGCATATTTACAGTATATATATATATATATATATATATATATATATATATATATATATATATATATATATATTGTGGCAGACAACCAGGGACCTTGCCCCACCAGTACTGGAGAAGGGAAGGACCAGGAGAGGGACAATATCTTCATCTTCATCTACATCAGACATCAGGGCCACGAATTGGGAGTTTGGAGGCTCAACCCTGTTGGGGTTCGTGGCCATCGCCAGGGGGCGCCTGGACAGCTCCGAAGCCTTTCTATGCAGCACTTCCGCCACACCTGGAAGTGCTGCCGGATGTTAATCAGGAAGCACCTGGAGCACTTCCGGGTGCAGTATAAAGGAGTCCACCTCACTCCACTCAGGGAGCCGTAGTCGGGTGGAAGAGGACAGAGCTTGAGAGAGAGGAGTGGAGGCAGCAGAAGACAGAGATAAGGACTGAGTTTACTGGTGATTTGTACATTGGTTGGTGCACTGTGCATATACAGAGGAAAGAAAATAAAAAGCATGTGTGTTTTGGACATTTGGCTGTCTCGGTGTCTGTCTGTGTCCAGGCATCTTTCACAATATATATATACTGTATATATATATATATATATATATATATATATATATATATATATATATATATATATATATATATATATATATATATATATATATATATATACTGTATACTGTATATATATAAGATATGTTTTGACTGGAGTTGCCGGAGGTTAGCTGCCCATAATGGTGGCGATATTTCCCCTGCTCCGTTTTGCCTCCTATGCAAGCTAGCTGTGAACTCTTATGCTCTTAACTGCAAGCTGTCTTACTGTTAAAAAAAAACCTGTGGCAAAGAAACATGGCTGCCCATCAGAAACTCCCTCTTAAACAGTATTTTAATGAGAAACAAACACAGTCTTACGTGTCCCCTTTGCGGGATCACTAGCCGGGTTGCAGGCTTACCACGCAGTGTGCTTCTTGCACGAGGTTTAGAACATTTAAACGTAATGGCTCACAATTCTGTCCTCTCTACCCCAGACTGCGTCTGCCCCAGTTGCTGCTTCCAAGCTACTGAACCCACTTGATGAAGAAGACTTTGTGTTCTTTTGACCTGGAGAGGGAAGCAGACCACCACGTTTGTCAGTTGCAACCTGTGTGCTTATCTGCTGATAATAATCTCCTTCTGAAAAAAGTCTTGTGCCTGTTTTGTACCTGTCAGTACAACAATAAAGATTTTGTACCTTGGAAACCTGGTCCCTTTTCCAGTCTCCTGGGCAACTCTGTGACCAAAGCTTGACAAGATATATATATATGTCTGTTGTGCTTCCAACAGGCTATGTCCTAGTGCTGGAAGTACTTCCGGGTCAGGAATAAAGAGGCAGCTTGACCTCATCCAGGTTTGTTGGAGCTGAGTGTGTAAGACAGTCAAAGCTCGGCTGGGAGGCATGAAGGAGAAAAAAGCCACGTATTGTATTCTGCTTGTGCCTTTGTAAGGTATTTGTTTAATAAACCTTGCATTTGCACTTGGGACTTGTGTCTGTGTGGTTGTGTCTGGGGTTCGGAGCTCAGTGGTGCTCCCTACAGGTCACACGCATACAAGCTTAAGTACTCATATTTTCCCGGGGCATATTTGTAGAATGGTGACCCGTTTGTTATTGCTAGCTGTCCCATCCATCATTCATTCTGCCACTGCCTATCAAAGTCTCTGCTCTGAGTCAGGAACATGCTTTTTGTGGCTCCAATTGGATTTCAGGATTGCAATAATTACCTTGCTGGGTTGTAACCATTAACACTGTCATGTCTGACTTATCCTCTTAGTTCAAGATGGAAAGTTTGTCGCGTTCAAACTATGAAAAGCTGACAAAGGAGGAGTTAAACAAAAACCCTTTGATTTTCTGTTGTATTGTGCTGCACTTACACTCTTGATCCAGCCTCACACAACATCCCTCTGCGAAATCATACAAAGCTCCTTTTAGTATAACAGTAGATAAAAGCAGCATGTGGCATTGCTGTGGTAAGTAATGTTAAGTTCTGGTTATATTGTCTGCTAGTCTGGCTTCAGTCTGTTTGGATATTTTACTTGTTCTGAGTCAGCAGGTGGCACTGGTTTGCAAATTGTAATATGCAGGGAAAAAACTAAACATTGGGCCCCCGTGAGTGAAAATCTTTGGTTCCAAAGTAGTTTATCTTGACTATATGGTTGTGAAGATCCAGCATACAAAATTTGGTGCAAATCAGTCAAAGGGTATAGGGAACATATGGAGTGAAAGAAAGATAGACAGATAGACAGACAGACAGAGTTTCTATTTTACTAAATAAACAATGAAAGAATGGGAGATAGAGTTATGCTAATTTTGAAAGCAATAATAAGGACCAATTAAAACATACAGCTACAAAGTGCAACAATTGTTCCATATAGTCTTGTAGGCAATTTGAACATTCTGATGAATGACCTGATCAAAGCTCACCACACATTTAAACTTCTGGCATGTCGCAGCTTTCATCCATCCATCCATCCATTGTCTCCCGCTTATCCGAGGTCGGGTCGCGGGGGCAGCAGCTTGAGCAGAGATGCCCAGACTTTCCTCTCCCCGGCCACTTCCTCTAGCTCTTCCGGGAGAATCCCAAGGCGTTCCCAGGCCAGTCGAGAGACATAGTCCCTCCAACGTGTCCTGGGTCTTCCCCGGGGCCTCCTCCGAGTTAGATATGCCCGGAACACCTCACCAGGGAGGCGTCCAGGAGGCATCCTGATCAGATGCCCGAGCCACCTCATCTGACTCCTTTCGATGCGGAGGAGCAGCGGCTCTACTCTGAGCCCCTCCTGGATGACTGAGCTTCTCACCCTATCTTTAAGGGAGCGCCCAGACACCCTGTGGAGGAAACTCATTTCAGCCGCTTGTATTCGCGATCTCGTTCTTTCGGTCACTACCCATAGTTCATGACCATAGGTGAGGATAGGAACATAGATCGACTGGTAAACTGAGAGCTTCGCCTTGCGGCTCAGCTCCTTTTTCACCACGACAGACCGATGCAGCGCCCACATTACTGCAGATGCCGCACCAATCTGCCTGTCGATCTCACGCTCCATTCTTCCCTCACTCGTGAACAAGACCCCGAGATACTTGAACTCCTCCACTTGGGGCAGGATCTCGCTACCAACCCTGAGAGGGCACTCCACCCTTTTCCGGCTGAGGACCATGGTCTCGGATTTGGAGGTGCTGATTCTCATCCCAGCCGCTTCACACTCGGCTGCGAACCGATCCAGAGAGAGCTGAAGATCACGGCCTGATGAAGCAAACAGGACAACATCATCTGCAAAAAGCAGTGACCCAATCCTGAGCCCACCAAACCGGACCCCCTCAACGCCCTGGCTGCGCCTAGAAATTCTGTCCATAAAAGTTATGAACAGAATCAGTGACAAAGGGCAGCCCTGGCGGAGTCCAACTCTGACTGGAAACGGGTTCGACTTACTGCCGGCAATGCGGACCAAGCTCTGGCACCGATCGTACAGGGACCGAACAGCCCTTATCAGGGGGGCCGGTGCCCCATACTCTCGGAGTACCCCCACAGGATTCCCCGAGGGACACGGTCGAATGCCTTTTCCAAGTCCACAAAACACATGTAGACTGGTTGGGCAAACTCCCATGCACCCTCCAGGACCCTGCTAAGGGTATAGAGCTGGTCCACTGTTCCGCGACCAGGACGAAAACCACACTGTTCCTCCTGAATCCGAGGCTCGACTCTCCGACGGACCCTCCTCTCCAGGACCCCTGAATAGACTTTTCCAGGGAGGCTGAGGAGTGTGATCCCTCTGTAGTTGGAACACACCCTCCGACCCCCCTTCTTAAAGAGGGGGACCACCACCCCGGTCTGCCAATCCAGAGGCACTGTCCCTGTCGCAGCTTTTCTTACCTTTTTTATTATACTGTTTAATTATGTAGTCATGTTGTATTATCATTTTGTCAGCCCCAGAAAGTACTTTGTGAAGGTTCCTGCTACTCATGGCATATCCAAAGTAAACACTGACTGATTAACATATTAATTGAGTGAAGCAATTGTACTTCATAGTGCTGCTTATGGCCTCCACCATGTACTTTAGTAGAGAAAAAACATTTGAATGCCTACTTGGGGTGACTGCTGTTTAAAAAACAAATGATCTGATAACCTAGATTATTCATCTGATCTTCATGAGTTTTTAGGCAGTTTGATTGTGTGCTTTGTAAGCAAAATTGGAAGAGCTCGACTTTGCTTTAATCTACCACTCGCACCTTTTGGAGGAAAAGTGGAGTACATGGAGTAAAAACCCACAGTAACATAGGGAGAGGGTGCAAGACCAACTGGAAGGAACACACTCTTGATGTTGTAGAAGAAGATCTGTTTTTCATTGTATCCTGGGTCACCCAGTGTATGTCTTTTCCATCCCCTTCTATTTCTGCTCTTCTCCTTTCTTAGACGCTGTCTCCTGCATATCCTTCAGTACCATATCTTTCAGTATTATTTTTTTTTTGTCTCTTTTTCTTTCTTTCTTTTTGAAAATCTATCTCTAAAACTCTCCTTATTACACTGTTTTCCTCCTTTCCCCATACATGTCCAGCTCACTGGAGTCTTCTCTCCATCATCTTCCACCATATTCTTTCCACCTTAAATAATTATATGTAAGTATAATTATACCCGAGTGTATATAATGACAGAAGGCGTCCTTGTGTAAAGTCCTTGCTTTCACTGAAGAAAAGTGATAAAACAAGGAGAATCAGCCCTTGCTGGCATCTTGGGCACAGCTATAAAGATTTTGAACCCTGTCTGTGAGGTTGGATGACTGCTACATTGTCTCACTGTCCAAAGCACCATGTCATATCTCTTAGATACCACTCCTTAATGCACTCTCTGCTTCACACACCACACTTTGGCCACAGTGACTCCCTACAAGGTTGAGCCTTTGTCTTAAGTAACGTTACAGATCTAATCTCCTTGATTAATATTGCTGAGGCTGCCTTATATGCCAGCATGGGACATTCCTGGAATCACCTACTCCGGTGAGGATTCCTTCCAGTATGTCCTGTGGCCTTTCTTGTAGAGGTCCCTATGGTGGCCCCAGCTTTCCTACATTCTAGTGTCCCAATACTCC